>NC_057798.1:253410934-253580209 GCF_018294505.1 Triticum aestivum
GGTGTTTTATAGGGGAAGAATCAGAGACGAGGAAGAAGAAGGGTTAGGAGACGTAGGATCTTCATCCAATCGTCTGAAATGGTCGACTGACCCAAATGACGAAAGTCATGCGACTTGCATGCAGAAGTTCCTTTATATTCAGTACCATCATCATAGCTGCTTAGCATTGCTCCTCAATCCATCAAGCTAAACAACGTGCCACTCATAATTCCAAACTTGTTGCTCAAATATGAATCTGATATGATGCTGGTATTACTAAAACAGATAATGTTTAATTGGTCAGCGAACGTTCCTACTTTACTTTCGAAAAGCACGTGCACCACATATAAAGAGACAGCAGGGAGTTGCATTCTTAATGCACTCTGGTTCATCATGTGTGGACACTGCGCAACGAACATTTTATTATCCAAAATATGCTTGCTCTTCTTTAGCATGTTCCCCTTCTGTTCTTCTTTAATAAGTACTCCCTCCCTTCCTAAATACTCCCTCCGTTCCAAAATAGATGACTCAACTTTGTACTAACTTTAGTACAAAATTGAGTCATCTATTTTGGAACGGAGGGAGTACAAGTCTTTGTATAGATTCCACCATGGACTACATGGAGCAAAATGAGTGAATCTACACTCTAAAATGTATCTGTATACATCCGTATGTGATCCATAGTGGAAATCTCTACAACGACTTATATTTTGGAACAGAGGGAGTATGATAGTAGTATTCTATGTTCCTTGTAGTGAAGAGGAGCAGGGACATTTTGCAGTGTAGAGGTCTATTTGGTTGGTTGTGATGGACACTTTCAACTCTTCGGGCCTCTTTGATTCGTAGGATTTTGTAAACATAGGAATAGGAATTGTAGTGGTCTACCCACTTGAATCATTTACGGCGCATGCTTTCATCGGGAATAGGCGACTTTCAAGGCATAAGTGGGGGGACGGTTGGCATTTTTACCGCCTATAAGAGGGCAATGGATTTCTCCTTTCTTCCCCATGCCTTCCAATCTTATCACCCAAACTTTTTGCAGGGCTAGACAAAGAAGGCGGAGTGGATCAAGAGTCCGGCTCTGTTTCCCGAAGACCGAGTCACCCCTCTGCTAGAGGAGATGATGGTCCCGGCACCCTATCAAGCACCGGAGAAGAAGAGCAAGAAGAAGGGCAAGGGGCCCAAGGGCGGGCATGCTGAAAAGGTACTTCGGATGCTATATCCAGAGAAACGAGGCTGTCTCCTCTCACGAGGAAGAAGAGGACAAAGAGGAGGAGGAAGAAGAGGTGGAGAGTGACTCCCCTCGCATCATGAGGAGGAAGATGAGGACGGCCTTAGAGAATCCGAAGGAAGCGACGCCAAAGAGGAAGAAGGTTACCCTCTCGGTAAGTTCAGACTCAGAGTCCAAACACAGCCCAAGGAGAGCTCCCAGGGTTAAGCCCCTAGCTGAATCATTAGTATCAAAACCTTACTTGTTCAGTTTTTCGCTTGCCCGCCTCTGTATAAATTGTATTTTTGCTTGTATTTCAGCCCTCCGCGTGATATCCTGAACCGCTCATCTTCGTCGGGGAACTCTCTGCTGCCTGAAGAGGTGGAGAGCGACGTACCATCGCGAGCCTTCTCCTCCCTGCCATGGATGACATCGAGGTGTCATCCCAAAGGACCTCTCCTAGCCGAGGAGGGGCGGACGAGGCTGTCCATAAGGCGCCCAAGGGTAACACTTGGATGCCGTAGAGCGGGGCACAACAACCCCCATGACCACCAAAGGTGGTGGACCTCGACAGTTCGAGCCCTCGCCGAACACCATCCCGGAGACCAATGCGGCTCCGGGTTCGGACCAACACCCCCCTTCGACAGAGGGGGGACGAGCAGCAGCTCCATCGGTGGCCTCTGTTAATCCGGAGGCTGCTCATACTCTAGAGGAAGCGCTTCAACGCGCTTCCATCGTGGAGGAGCACCGCACCCTGATGGGTGAGGTTATGGAAAAGGTTCGGTCCACGAAGAGCGGACTGAACGAAGCCTTCAACAGCCTACTAACAGTAGCCCCTGAGGTTCGGTATGTGATGTAATTCCCTTACAAGTTTTTTTATATGCAAGGTTGAACCCATGTATAGACAGTAGCCCCTGAGACTCTTTCCAGATTAGATCAATCTGGAAAGAGGATCGAAACAAGTTGATAATGTATCATACTATCTTGTTGGACATGCGTCTATGCTGGCGGCTACTGCCCAACCGCAGAGGTTTTCAAGCTCAATCGGAAGCTTCGTCTAGCCGATGAGGAGCTGGACCGCGTCAACAAGCGGTTTGACGAAACACAAGGTATGCGACACTTTTAAATACCCAAAGTAATATGTGCACTAATTCTTGAAATTTATTGAATTTTGTGACTATGCTCATAGTTGGCGCAGCCGAGGTCGAGTCCCTCAAGAGTGCCCTCGCCCAAGCCAAAAAAGTGGCAGAGGTGAGCCGGGCGGCCGCTGACAAAGCGGCCAATGAGTTGGAGGCGGAGCAAACCACCCGCCGAAGACATGAGGCGCGGGTGGGCGAGGTCGAACAAGAGCTTAACGCCATAGTTAAGTGCGAGTCCTTGGAGCAGAAGACTTCGGAGCAAGCCTCCGAGCTCACCAAGGCTCTTGAGAGTGTGCAGGAGGCCTAGGTTGAAGCCCAGGGCGCTTGCTAGTAGATCCAGGAGGCGAGGCAGATAGCGGCTGGTAAGGCCTTTGTCTTGCAGAGTAAATTTACAAGTAAGAGATACATCTTGTTGACCCGAGTTTGGAGTTCTCCAGGCACTGTTGCGGATCTGCCGAGGAGTGTTGCTGATGCCACAGAGTTCTTCCGAGCTGAAGAAAGGAGCTCGACGGAGAAGTTGTTCGGGTCGCTGTACCTTGCGCCAGAGCATGTGGCGCCCCCCGGCGATCAGCTAAAGGAGCTGACCGAGATGCACAGGGTGGCCGGACTGGCCATGAAGGATGTAATAGTCCGCCTTTGGCCAGCCGAGTCCATACCTAGCAGCTGGACTCATGAAGCGGCTAGTCGACGCGCGCCCTCGGATCGACGCTATCAAGCGGTCGGCCTGCATAGAAGGTGCCCGGATGGCCTTCGCCCGAGCCAAGGTGCAATGGGCGAAGATGAAGGCCACCGAAATTGCCACCGTAGGGCCGCCTGAAGCCAAGGATCACCGATGGCCGGAGAAGTACTTCAGCGAGGTCCTGGAGGGAGCCCGCGTTGTAGAGGGTCAGTGCTCAAAAGATATCATATTTGAGTAGCGGAGTCCAGTTTGTAAGAACCATGTAATGAACTCATAATGTGAAATATTTATTCTTGCGCTTTATGATACTGTTAGTTTGTCCTCTTGTTTGGCCGTTTATTTATAAGTCCGAAAGTTTACCAGTCGTTGGCTTCTGCCCCCATGTAAATATTACAGGGGTGTTCGGGAACGCATGTCTGCACTTTATCCAATGTCTTGGTCCTATATAGGAGGCGTATTGCAAGATGAAGAAGGCAATCAGACTATGTGGCTTTATCACTTTCACATAGCCATAAGAGTCCATTGGTGGGGCTAAGTACTAGCCCCTTGTTGCATGAACGGCGATCCGGAGTACGACGCCTTTGCAACACAGCTGGTCCAAGCCTAGCCCCTCGTATAACACGGTATAAATCGCTAACGATTTTTAGTATAACACTAAGTCACCAGATCGCTGACCCGCTCTCGCATATCATGACAGTCAGTTTTCGACTTTCTCTACTAAGGTACATAACCGGATGAACCAGAAATACAATTGCAGTAGTTCTCCCTTTACTTCCTTAGCCGAACTTGCGAAACATAAGGTGACAAGAAAGGGAGCCGGGCAACCCAACTATAGACCAAAGACATGATTCGGAGCCGACGCATAGAGTGCAATATCCAGGACGCCGAAGAGTTCCCAATAGGTGATCGGACTTAAGAGTTTGCGGGGCTGAATGCAGAGCCTGTCATGAAATCCGTGCCAAAGCGCATATGTCAATAGAAATCAAGGAGGGAATACGGGTATAAGATCCCAACACAAAGGTGGTGATTGTCTGTTTCCTTTATATCCTTGTCAAGACGTCGAAGCGTGTTTCGACAGACAACGCCATTAATATTAAGGTCATGTTACATGCCTAAAAAAATTACATAAGGGAAAGTCTAACACAGGGACTGAAGGTAATAGTTCAAAAACTCCCGTGATGCCCTGCCGCACATCTGCACCATTTCTCCTTAGTAATATGTCCTTTGATAGGAGTATTTGAGGGTTGGTCGTGAAGACGGGAAACACTAGTCTTGAAAGGATCCCTGATGCAACCATACAAAAAAATAGGGCTCTTAATGAACCTGTAGTGAAAAAACATGTATGCAGTCCAAATAGGGTCAAGCCATACTACGGACTATTTCTACAGTGTGCCTCCAGCGCTGCCCAAGGTATTTTCAGTGCGTAGTTATGTATGCGCGGTATATAAGCCGCAACCTTATGGGGCAGTAGGCAGAGGCCGAACTGCTAATCGAGGTCCGGATCCATCGTGTTATCGCAGTGATGCGCGGATCGGACTCGTTTAAAGATGTTGTTGGCTTTAATGTCCGATGAATTATCCGGCTTGATAAGGCCGCCATACATCTCGGCTGCAAGGGCCGCGGTGTGTTCTTTAGTACGGAGGGAGCGCTCCATATTTCCATTGACTATAATAAAGCCGTGAGGTCCAAGCATTTTAAGCTTCAAATAAGCATAGTGCGGGACTGCATTAAAGCGGGCAAAAGCAGTTCGTCCAAGTAGTGCGTGATAACCACTGCGGAAAGGGACGATGTCAAAGATTAATTCTTCACTACGGAAGTTGTCTGGGGAGCCGAATACTACCTTCAATGTCAGTGAGCCTGTGCAACGGGCCTCCACGCCGGGTATCACGCCTTTAAAGGTAGTGTTACCAGGCTTGATTCTTGATGGGTCAATTCCCATCTTGCAGACAGTGTCTAGATAAATCAAATTGAGACTGCTGCCCCCGTCAATAAGGACTCTAGTGAGATGATATCCATCAATAATTGGATTGAGTACTAGGGCGGCCGAACCTTTGTGACGGATACTGGTTGGGTGATCCCTGCGATCAAAGGTGATCAGACAAGCTGACCATGGGTTGAACTTTGGGGCGACAGGCTCTACGGCGTAGACATCCCTTAGTGTGCGCTTGCGCTCCCTTTTGGGAATGTGAGTGACATAGATCATGTTCACTGTTTTCACCTCGGGGGAAACTATTTTTGGCCCCCGGTGTTCGACTGACGGGGCTCATCATCGTCCTCACTTGGAGGTCCCTTTCCCTTGTGTTCGGTATTTATCTTACCGGCCTATTTGAAAACCCAATAGTTCCTGTTGGTGTAGTTAGCAGGCCTATCGGGTGTGCCATGAATCTGACAAGGCCTCTCAAGGATTTTGTCCAAACTGGATGGACCGTCCCAGTTTCCTTTGAAAGATTTCTTTTGCCGACCGGATTTAGAACCACTGAATCCGGCATTGACTGCCGTATCATCTGCGTCGACATTGTTGCTCTGACGTTTGTTTTAGTTGCGGCGTGGTTTACCATTACTGTCCTTGGCTTAAGAAGTGCCAGGGTCGCCCGAGCTGTTGTTTCTACGAGCCAACCAACTATCTTCACCCACACAGAAATGGGTCATAAGTGCAGTTAAGGCTACCATGCATGGTCTTTGGCTTCTCCTGCCCGAGGTGTCGGGCAAGCCATTCGTCCTTAACGCTGTGTTTGAAGGCCGCTAAGGCTTTGGCGTCCGGATAGTCCATGATTTGGTTCTTTTTAATTAGGAACCGATTCCAAAGCTTGCGAGACGATTCGCCTAGTTGCTGGATTATGTGACTTTCGGTGGCCAGACATAAGTGCCCTGAAAGTTGGCCCAAAAAGCATCTTTCTAATCTTCCCAGGTTCCAATGGAGTACTCTGGGAGGCTATTCAGCCAGTGTCGTGCTGGTCCTATCAGCTTTAGAGGAAGATATTTAATGGCATGGATGTTATCTCCCTGAGCCATATGAATGTGGAGAAGAAAATCTTCAATCCAGATGACCGGATCAGTCGTTCCATCATACTGCTCGATGTTCATGGGTTTAAACCCTTCCGTAAACTGGTGTTGCATTACCTCATCGGTGAAGCACATGGGGTGTGTGGCGCCCCTGTATCGTGCGACATCACGGCAGAGATCGGATGACATCTGAGTTCGGGTCTGATCCCGAGTATTGTAATGTTCATCACGCTGGCCTTCATAGCCGTTATCTCGTGCCGGGGCATGGCCTCTTGATCCAAAGATCGATCTGGTCCGACCGACTTTATTGGCCAGGTCCCGTTGCAAGTCATATATATAACCCGTAGCTGCTGTCTCCATGCCTCTTCGGCGAGGGGGTGCGGGTTAGTGTTCGGCTTGATATGCCGCATTATCTCGTCCACGTGGTGGTCGGTCTAGTTGATCTGCCTGATTATATTCCGATGGTATTGGATCAAGGGCTTCGTCGTCGAATTGTGGCAGCAGCTTGTGCTTGGGGTAACTTTTTGTAGGTCACTTGTGGCCGTACTCCTTGGTGACCAGGACCTTGGTCCACCTTTCATCGAGCATATCTTGTTCAGCTTTGAGCTGCTGTTGTTTCTTTTCAAGCTCTGCACTATGGTGATAAGCTGTCGCTTGAAGCGTTCTTGTGCAAACGGTTCCTCTGGGACGATAAACTCTTTGTCACCAAGGCTAACATCCTCTTCGGAGACTGGCATATAGTTGTTGTCTTCCGAATCTTCATGATCAACGTGTTCGGGGCTATACTGACCCTCTTCCCTCTCATCCTATTCGGATGTGGACTCGACGGGGTGTTCGGGATGTTCGGCATCATCCAGACTCTCATTGTCTCTGGTGCCGATATTACTATCCTTCGCCCGACGCGATCGTGAGCGGCGCCGCTGATGTCGGCGCTTTGGTGGTTTATCAACGAGCTTGTCCTCACCGGGGTTCTGATTATCCTCGTCGTCCTTTTTATCAGGAGTGTCCACCATGTATATGTCATAGGTTGAAGTGGCTGTCCAACGCCCTGTGATGGGTGGGACTTGGCCTGATTCGGCGTCGACATCGTCGTCCATACCATCGGTGTCTTCGGATGTGTAGTCTAGCATGTCGGTTAAATCCTCAATAGTGGTATTAAGTGGGTGTTGGGCGGGTTATAAAACTCCCCGCTCTCTGCCTCCAACCCTTATTGGGTGCAGTTCGGGAGGCAAGATTTCCGTAATGGCGAGGGGTCGCTTTAAGCCCAACACTTCGTCTAAGGGTGAAATCTAGGTGTGAGTCCGCAGATCTGTAGGGCTAAGTTCGGCGACAGACACCTGATCGGGTCCGATCGATGCAGACTTTGATAGTTCGGAGTTATCATCCAGGGGGGAGTTCAAAACCGCATCTGGGTCTCCGGTCAGAGGTTCCATGGTAGAAGAGAGTCCGGCATGGGTGATCCCCCCATCTTCAGACGATATTACCCGCTCCAGATCTACGGCCGAGGTGGGTGTGAGTGTCGACCCCTGGACGAGATCTAAGAGCAGATCCGAAGAGCTTCCTTCATGGGGGCAAGGGGCGGCATCTGAGGCTGCAAACTCTGCGAAGACCAGATCTCCTCGAATTGGTGTAATTCAGGTTTCCAAACCTAATATGGTGGCCTGGGGCGTAACTATCGACCTGCTCGAGGCGGCCGGTCGAGTTGGCACGGAGCATGAAGCCTCCGAACACGAAGAACTGTCTAGGGAGAAAGGTTTCCCTGGACGCAGCATCATTGTTGATGAAGAGGCGCGCCATCAATCCTTCTGTTGATGATACAACGGAGCTCTCAATGAAAGCACCAATGTCGGTGTCAAAATCGGCAGATCTCCAGGAGTGGAGCCCAAGCTGTATGTCTAAGGGTTGATGGTAACTATGATCAAAAGGACACAATGTTTACCCAGGTTCGGGCCCTCTTAATGGAGGTAAACCCTACTCTTGCTTGATTAAATTCGATGAGTATGGGGGTTACGAGAGTTGATCTATCTCGAGACCGTAATGGATAAACCCTAGTTTGGCTAGCCTATCAATGTTGTTTTGATCCTGCCTTCTATCTAACCCTTCGGTTTATATAGATACCGAAGGGGATTAGGGTTGTACAAAGTCGGTTTAACAGAAAGGAAATAGTATATCCGGACACCTAAACTTGCCATCCACGTATACGGGAGTCCCTACTAGACATGAGAGGTGGTCTTCGGCCTTGTATCTTGACGGGCCATCAGTCTGGCCCATATCCAATAGACCAGACGCCCGAGGACCCCCTTGTCCGGGACTCCCTCAGTATGTTGAGTATTAAAGTCTTCATGTCAAAACTAGACTATTGCTTTGAATCATATAAAAGTCCATATGTCCATGCTATAAACAAAAGAAATGTGATGAACATGTTATGCAACATTCCGCATCAAAAATTCTGTTTTTTATCATTTACCTACTCGAGGACGAGTAGGAATTAAGCTTGGGGATGTTGTATGTCTCCAACGTATCTATAATTTTTGATTGTTCCATGCTATTATATTATCATTCTTGGATGTTTTACAATCATTTTATATCATTTTTTGGTACTAACCTATTGACATAGTGCCTAGTGCCAGTTGTTGTTTCCTGCATGTTTTTTTACATCGCAGGGATTCAATATCAAATGGAGTCTGAATGCAGCGAAACTTATTGAGGATTTTTTTGGGGCCAGAAGACATCCAGTGGGCCAGGGCTGCACCTGGGGGTGCCTCAAGGAGGGCAGCACCCACCAGGGCATGCTTGGAGGCCCAGGCGCTTCCAGGTGGGTTGTTCCCACCTCGGGTGCCCCCTGAACCGCCTCTTTGTTCTATAAATACCCCAATATTCCAAAAACCCCAGGGGAGTCGATAAAAATCAATTCCAGCCGCCGCAGAGTCCAGAACCACCAGATCCAATGTAGACACCATCACGGAGGGGTTCACCAGTTCCACTGGTACCTCTCCGATGATGCGTGAGTAGTTCTTTATAGACCTTCGGGTCCTTAGTTAGTAGCTAGATGGCTTCCTCTCTCTCTCGCTCTTGATTATCAATACAATGGTCACTTGAAGATCAATATGATGTAAGCCTTTTTGCGGTGTGTTTGTTGGGATCTGATGAACTTTGAGTTTATGATCAGATCTATGTTTTTATCCATGAAAGTTATTTGAGTCTTCTTTGATCTCTTATATGCATGATTTCTTATAGCCTCGTATTTCTTCCCCAATGTTTGGGTTTTGTTTGGCCAACTTGATCTATTTATCTTGCAATGGGAAGATGTGCTTTGTGATGGGTTCGATCTTATGGTGCGTGATCCCAGTGACAGAAGGGGAAACGACGCGTATGTATCATTGCCATTAAGGATAGCAAGATGGGACTTATTATGGGGTCTATTTCTACATAAATAGATCTTGTCTACAACATGTCATCGTTCTTATTGCATCACTCTGTTTTTCCATAAACTTAATACACTAGATGCATGATGGATAGCGGTCGATGTGTTGGAGTAATAATAGTAGATGCAAGCAGGAGTCGGTCTACTAATCTTCGATGTGATGCCTATATAATGATCATTGCCTAGATATCGTCATGATTATTTGAAGTTCTATCAATTGCCCAACAGTAATTGTTTTCCCACCATTTGCTATTTTTCTCGAGAGAAGCCACTAGTTAAACCTACGGCCCCTGGGTCTCTTGTCATCATATTTGCCTTCGCGATCTATTTTCCTTTGCATTCATTTTTAGATCTATTAAACCAAAAATAAAAAAAATACATTTCTACAATTTATTTGTTCCGCGATCTATTTATCCTATCTACCACTTTTATCGCATGTTATTTGCCTATCTTGAGGCGTCGTACCCGAAAGGGATTGATAACCCCTCTAACATGTCAGGTTGAGAGTATTTGTTATTTGTGTGCAGGTGTTGTTTACGTGGTGTGCGGAGGTTCTCCTACTGGTTCGATAACCTTGGTCTCATCACTAAGGGAAATATCTACCATCGCTATACTGCATCATCCCTTCATATTTGGGGAAATACTGACGTAGTTCTAGCAGATATCAAACTGCTAGAAAAATACGATGGAAAGTTAAACCGGGCGGAGTTTTTGAGCATCTACCAATTTCCGTCCAAGCCGCCGGAGCACAGATAAGAAGGTGTTCGCCAACTATTTCCCTTTGGCGCTCAAGCCGAATGTGAGATCGTGGCTGATGCACCTACCGGAAAACTCTATCTCCTCCTCGGCTGACTTGTGCAATGATTTCGTTAGCGCCTTCATAGGTGGCCACCGAGAGCCTAGACATCCCAGTGACTTGCAAGTCCTTCCGCAGAAGGAAGGAGAAGATCTGCATAAGTATATACAGAGGTTTAGTCGAGTACACCGTAACATTCCAAAAATACACCTGCTAGCCGTGATTGTCGTGTTCCATTCGAATGTGCGCAACAGGATGATGCAGGCTAAGTTGAATGTTAGACTCCCCAAGACCGTCAACGAGTTGTAAACTTTGGCGGACAAGTGTGCTCAATCCAAAGAAGGAAGGCGACTCCCCGGAGATGAGGCTGGCGTCGAAGTCGATTAAAATGAAGACGATGAGGCCCCCAGCCCAAAGGGGAGAAGCTGAAGGCATAGAAGGAAACATAAAGGGAAAGTAGTACTGGCCATTGAGAACTCTGGTGATCTCAGTGCTGGCAAGAAAGCCAAGGCCGAGACCCCCGACAAGGGATCTGCCACGTGCGCTGATTGCCGGGAGGCCGCGGCAGCAGTGAAGACTAGAAAGTCCGATGGGCCATACTGCAAACTCCACCGCACCAAAGGTCATGATCTCCAAGAGTGCCGCCAAGTTGAGAAGCTTGTTGAGAGACAGAAGGCTAAATATGAGAAGCATGACAAGGAGAGGGGCCAAGAAGGTGCTGGCGGGAAAGGTCATGGTGGTAGAGGAGTCCGCCCTGGCAAGACCCCGCAACAGAAGGAAAAACCTGCTAGGGTCGTGAAAAGAAAGAAGGAGACGATGGGAGTTATGAAGAAGACCAGGAAGAAACCAGCGAGCAAGAGTTCCAGAAGGCAACTGAAGCCATGTTTTCGTGAGGATAAGTTTCGATGTTCTCTCTCTCTCTCTCTCTCTCAATCTCAAAGAGAGCTCTCTCTCCCCCCCTTTGACATCAATTTCCAAGAAGGATCCTTCAGGGATATGAGTCATGTGAGAATGGTCCTGGAGAGACACAAATAAGGTAGAATGTAGCTCAAGATGCAGACAGAGGAAAAGAATCATCGAGTGGAGCTGAAGAAAATGTACAATAGAAGTTGACAAAAGGTTTTCTTAGCAGTGAGATCAGTGGCGCCGATTGTTTCAAGCGATGACTATGAGATAGCAGAGGCACTGAAGGTGCTCATCTGTGAGACCGAGTGAGTTCGTTTAGGTTGAACTGATAAAATGCATATAGGTAGAACTTGTATTTGGGTCTGGCCGATAGGCTGAAATCGGTGGAACCAAGTTCACTGGAGAAGAAAATATTTTGTCAACTCAGCTCACTTTTGTCAGGACCCCGACTCAATGCCACATCGATCTAGCATGTAACACCTCATATCACTTTGCGGCCTCACGCACGGTATCTCCACGGGTGTCGCCTTACCTTTGCCCAGGACCGTTTGCGCCTTTTGGCACACGTATATGATAGCGTCGCTAGCATCCATATGATAAGGAGCCCGGGCTGACATGGCTAGTCGTAAACCCAAAGTGGCACAAACTTACAGGGACAGGCATCCATGACCCAGCATCGAACGTGTCGGTCATCAGCGAGTGAATCCAGGCTGTAGCACTGGGCTAGCAGGACTCCGATGAACCGGGCTGTAGCGGGCTAACAGGACTCCGACATTCATCGCGTGACATTCCCCGAAGGGACAGACACAGGAACGAAGAAGGACACATGCCGGCCAGCCTAAGTGTTCCGGAGCAGTAGCAAGCTACCATGGCTCAGTGGAAGCACTAGGAGACATTTCCCGATAAGACAGGCTACTAAGGATAAACTACTAGATAGTCAGATCCCACACATACCAAGCATTTCAATAACATACACACAATATGCTCGATATGTGCAAATACAACATGGCATCACAACATGACTCTACAACTCAAGTATTTTATTCAATAGGCTCTGAGGAGCGAGATATCACAAACATGGGTCTCACGACCCAACATTCAGAGCATACAAGGCAAAGCACATGCGGAAGCTTAATAATGTCTTAGTACAGACATCTACAAAAGAAAAAGGCTGAGAAGCCTGACTATCTATCAGATCCTGCCGAGGGCACAAGATCGTAGATGAGGTAACAAGCTAAACGTCGAAGTCCACGCGGAACTACTAACGAGACCGAAGTCTCTCTACAAAACATAAAATAGGTAAATGTGAGTACAAATGTACCCAGCAAAACTTACATCAGAACTAACTACATATGCATCATTATCAACAAGGGGATGGTGGGGTTTAACTGCAGCAAGCCAGCTTTGACTCGGTGGCTATCCTAAACTACGACTGCAAGTAAATCTTTTGAGGTGGCACACACGAGACCACTATGGATCCGCTCCCGTCTCCCTACGAGAACGCCATCCATAGCACTCACGCTTATCTTGCGTATTTTAGAGTATCCACTTTCACTTGTCTATGAACTGTTATAGGCAACCCAGAAGTCCTTTACCGCGGACACGGCTATTCGAATAGATGACGTTAACCCTGCAGGGGTGTACTTCTTCATACATGTTTCCACCACTTAGCGTCTGCACACGACATGTGCTCGGCAGACTTCAAGCAAAAGCCGACGTGGGTGTAGACCGCGACCTACCTAAACACTCAAGTCTCTAGTCCAGGTTTATCGCCTATTCAGGTTCCATTCGCAGGGAGTCCGGCCGAAGTTTCCACATATGGCCCCGAACGATGTGTGCAGGGTTCCCGAGACACCAAACGGGCACTCGGTACACCGTGCCACGTGCCTACCGCATCACAGCCCACCCCTCCGGTTAGCGCTCCGCATGGCCTCCAGCATACTACAAACAGCAGAAACTACTTGCAACTCCTGGACAGAGGACAAGGGTGATTAAGAAGTCGAGCGGGGTCATATTTCAAGGCCCAATGCATGGTAGTAGCTGTTTCATGGATCACAAACACAGAACTCAGTTCCTGAGGATAGTTTCAATGAGACAACCCACCATGTACTCCTACATGGCCTCTCACCGCAACCTTTACCAAATCGTGTTCACACACTTAGCTCACACACAGTAGGACATGTTCACACACCTCTGATTCATTCCCGATGAATCAGACCTGACTCAACTCTAAGCAGTAGCAGGCATGACAAACAAGCATGAATGAGTAGGCACATCAGGGCTCAAACAACTCCTACTCATGCTAGTGGGTTTCATCTATTTACTGTGGCAATGACAGGTCATGCAAAGGAAAGGGGTTCAACTACCGCAGCATGTAAAAGTTGAATCATTGTTGTCCTAATGCAGTAAAATAGAGAAGGAGCGAGAGAGAGTGGGATTGTATCAGAATGAACAAGGGGGTTTTGCTTGCCTGGCACTTCTGAAGATAGCTTTGAGTCTTCGTCAGTGTCAACGATCACAACGTCGGTACAACGTCTACCGAGGGGGAACAACACAGGCAAACAGAGAAGAAACAAGATCAATGCAATGCACAATATGATGCATGCTATGACATGGCAATATGAATGTGTTTTGGGCTAATGCAAGCTAGAACAGATTGAGATGAGTCCATTTGAACCAAAGATTCAAATGCAAAACCATTTTAAGAGGTTATATTAGTGCATTAACTTGCTTCATCTAAACAGCAAGGTTAAAGTGTTCTAACATGCATGAAACCAATACAGATGGATAGATTGGATTTTTCTGATCATTTTTCATATATAATTTGTTTGATTTGGAGCTACGATTGACTTTCTATGATTTTTAGAAGTTTTAGTTATTTTCTTGAATTTCCTATAAAAGAATAAATCGAGAAAATGAGTTATTGCATCAGCAGTGCGTCAGGGTGACGTCAGTGGTCAAAGGGGACGTCCAGGTCAACCTGACCAGTGGGTCCCGCGTGTCAGCAGTTATTTAAACTAACTAAATTTAGTAAGTACTAATCTAAGTTAATTAATAGAGGGGGGGTCCCACTTGTCATAGAATAAGGGGAGTCAACCTGGGCCCACCCAGTCAAGGTCAACGGGTCAAACTCGCTGGCGTTTAGCCGGCGGCGAGGCTAGACGCGGCGGTGAGAGTGCATTAACGCGTTCCGGCGACCAAATGACCGGCGGAGGGCATCTATGCATAGCTGGGAGCAAGCCGCAGCGTTTGGTGGCAGTGGTTGGGCTCGGGGTGGCCGGGAACGTCATCGGCGATGACCTTGGTAGTCGCCGGAGTTCGGGTGAGATCAAACCCGAAGCTACGGGGCACGGTGAGGCACGTGGAGTGGCGAGTTGGGCGCCTGCGAGTGCGGTGAGTGTGTTAGACACAGTGGTGTGTCCGGTGGATGGCCGGAGTCACGTCAGCGACGAGCTCGGCGGCGGCGCGTGCGGTGAAGCTTCGTGTGCTCGCTGTGGTGCACGAGAGCGAGAAAGGGAAGGGGGAGAAGGTAGCTGGGCTCACGGCGGTCTCGAGGGAGCAAACGGCGCGGTAAGGGACGAGCTGGTGCGGTGGCGACAGCGAAAGGGATCTCCAGCGGTGGCGGGGTCGGACGAGGTCGGTGCAGTGGCTTCGGGGCAAGCGAGCGCTCGGGGCTCGAACTGCTCGAAGGAGCGGAGGGCGGCGGAGCTCCTGGACACAGTGGCGCGGCGTAGGGACGACGGAGAGCGCGACTACGGCGACGGTGCGGCTGCGGTGGCGTCGGCCATGGTGCGGGAGAGCGAGGGAGAGGAGCTGGGGAGGAAGGGGCGTGTCTGTGAGCTTGGGAGAGCGGGTGACCGACCCAGGGCGGCAAAACGGTGAGGGGAGGAAGCAGGGAGGCGGGCAGCTGCGTGGCACGCTCTGGTGCCGACATCGAGCACCTGGCTGCCTGCCTGGCCGAGCCAAGCAGCTCGCTGGAGTGGTGGCTGGGCTGGGCCGGCAGGTGGGCTTGCCAGGTGGGCGCCAGGTAAGCCTGTTCTTTGCTTTGATTTTCCTTTTCTATTTTTCTGTAAGTTTGTGGACTTTCTAAAAATACCTAAGCAACTCCAAAAATCCCCAAACTGCTTATGCCCACTGTTTAGAATATAAACCACATGGAACATTTTAGTTTAGGATTATTTGGAAATTTAAAATATTTTATAAATTTTAAATGTCCAAATTCAAATACTTATGATTTAATTCAGAGCCCAAATATGTCATGGAAAAATGTGCAACACCCCTGGTTATGTCTCCAGCATTTTCCAGAAATGATGAACATTTTTGAAAGCCATTTGAACTCACTGAAAATATTTTAGTTGAACCTAGTTGAATTCATTTGGTGCTAGGGTTTAGTCAATCCCCAATTCAAGTTTAAGCAAAATTTAAACATGATGCAACACATGAATAGCTAGCTCAGTGCATACTAGAACTAGGGATGTGACAGCTCACCCCCACTAAACAAGAATCTCGTCCCGAGATTCAAGACGTGAGGTAAGAAGACAATGGGGACACAAGCTAACACAAACTTCACGATCCAGATGTCTTTCTCGAGGATGTTGATTCTTTCCATCACCTTGATCTCGACGTCTTGCTTTGGGAACTACATCCAATATGACAACTGGTAGAAAGGGAAAACTCTAGAAGGATCGATCTTCTCGAAGATCAAACAACTTAGGATCAGCTCATGGGGTGAGTCATAAAAACATCTCTCGAGCTGAGACACGAAGCACGCATCTAGGGGAATGAAGTGGAACAGACGACGGAGGTTCACTACGTAGACAACAATTTCACACTTAAGAAGGTGGTGAGCGGTTGTCAACGTAGCGAGGACTTGAGTTGCCATGATACCATAACGGAACATCTTGGAGGAGGGTGATTCGTGGAGTTATTACCCTAAGTGATAAAAAGAATTACCTTTGATATAGAGATCATTGAGACTCTCTATACCAGCATGAGACAAATCTCGAGCGATCGTTTGGAGGAGTTCGGTAGAATGGCATACTCGGACTAGTATAGATGATGTGGATTACCTTGTTGAAGACAACACAAGGGATGATTTTGCTTATCACCGGAAATGGATGAGACCCATGGTAGACTGGCACAATGACGGGTGCTAGCTGGAAACAAAATGCAAATGTTGGGAATGATTCTGGTAAATGGGGTGAGGCTCAACAGTAGAGAGTGGGTCCACTGTTGAAAATTTACAGCATAACCGATGAAACTGAGAGCAATCCCAGTTAGTGCCGTTGATAACATCTAGTGCCTGTGCGTGCTCTCAAGAACTTAAGCATTTCCACATTCATCAAGGTTTTACCAACATCCGTGACAAGGATTCCGGCAACACAACATACCACCATGATGGATATTGATGGAGGATGCAGATGCAAAGGAAGATATCTTTTCTCAGATTTCATCTTAGCAAAGCCAAGGAAACAAAATCTGGACGATCGACCGAGAGACATTTAGCACTTCGCTTCTAATGTTCTCCTTGATGTACTAGCGTATCCCATTCATAGATATGGTTTGATATCTAGAACATCAAGTAAAAAAAAGGTCGGACTTCGAAAACACAAAATCCAAAAGGGAACAACTAGGGAGTAAATCCTGCAAAATCCCTATGGGGAGGTGGCCAACTTTCTCAATCAAGATACTGCAATAATAGGTCTTCCGACTGGTGTGTTGGCCACGACATTCTGTTTACCGGGTTACAGAGAGACCAATATTATAGTTCTTGGGAAACGTTCCAACCATCATATCTGCCTAAGATTCAGATCTGGTTGGTGTCAAAATAATCCAGACTCATCGAGCCCAGAAAGAAAAATGAAAGTTTGCAACACAAATCGACGAGATGACGTTGCGAGATTCTTGGGAAATGAACTACGATAGCAAGATCCAAAACATGAGCTGGTTCTGCTACACATATGTGAACACACTGTCTCAGACAAGCATGACCACATAGTAGTCTTATAATAAACCCTAACGAGTTCAGGTGAGGAACCATCATCAAGGATATCAAAGTCCTTGCATAAGGTATACTCTTAAGAAGGAGCTTCTTCTCCTTGAACAAGGCAATCAGTGGCTTGGTGTGCTAGGAAACACATATAGAATGGAGGCGGCCAACCTATCAAACCATAGAGTACTTCGCACATGCGTGAGTAACTTGGGATGATTCTAGAGGAAGCAAAACTAACTTTCTCGAACCCACGGCGGCAACTTGCATCAAATGCACATGAGTTAGAGAGAGTCACTTCTTTCATCCGAACATATGCTTCATGAGCTAGCATGAAGAAATGCTTTCAAAAGTTTCCAATACTAGCTTAATGTTCAACAAGATTATGGAGAAGATAAGGATGTTGTCGATGGGCTCAACAACAGTTCATCTCGGTTTCCATATAAATGGAATTCCATATTTAGGTGAACACGGTGATAGCATTGGTCAGACCAAAGGATATAATGGTGTATGCCCGCGGGATCAACCACGAGTAAGATAACATTACGCACATCATTGGTTCTGATATGACTTGACAATAGCCCATACTCAAGTCAAAGTTTTGACAACGCAATGGATCCAACAACTGATCACGAGGACCAATCGATGGAGATATAATCTTTATTCAATACACACACACACACACAAGGATATCCCTTAGTCATGAACTAAGTTGGACAAGCTTTCATCTTCCAACTCTCCAAGTTGTTGTTTAGCTTAACCAACTAGCTCAGGGGTATCCAACGCAGATTCTTGGAGAATGGGTGGTTTGGAGGAAAACCAACATGATCACGAACTCAACATAGCGGTCAGGTGACAACCTGGTAATACTTCCGAGAAGATATTCGGAACATCACGAACCACCGATATGTTACTAAGCTCATGAACAATCTTGCTTTTTAGAGCAAGACGATATTAACAATAAGCAAGGGATTGAATAATCCTAACTCATTGATTGAAAAGTGCACCGGAATAAGGACTAGGTAGCACGATCAATCTTAGGATGATGATTCAATAACCAACACGCTAAGAATGAGAATATTGTCCATTTACTACCAAGCAATGAGGTTGCTAGGAGTATCGATTTCACACATCACAGTTCACTTATCGGCATTCCGGTTTCAACAACCCGAGGACCAAGGAATGAAAAATGATGGCGAGAGTATCACTGTATCAAGAATTCATAAGAGGTTGTACAATTCCCATGACATTCTTGACATAAGATGGCAATACTCTAGGGTGGAACAGATTAGAAGCTAGATTGGCATTTGATCTGCGGAATACAACTGCTTTGACCCAATCCTAGAAATGGACAAGGTACTGGAGTATGTTTCTCCTAGTCATTCCAGAATAGAATGGCTCGACGGACCACAAGATTAATAGGCATCGATGAACACGGTTGCACAACTACTCCTATCTACCAATTGATAGGCGAGGGTCAGAAGACAACTAAGAGGGACAACTCAAGGAACATATGATTTTCTGAGTTGTGGATGCATAGATTAGTATGTCGAACCAAGTTCAACAAATTTCTTCCAGATAACCCATGCAGAAAGGTAGAACTGGCAGAATCACAATTATGAATGGAGAACTCATCGAGGGCACTCCTGTTGTGATCTTTTGATCCAACAAACTTCTGCCATAAGTGGTTCATAGTATTTGGAAGAAGGAAATACCACGAACCATGAGGAATAATGCAAAAGGTTACTAATAACCTAAAGGAACGAGCAAACACTATCAACATGAGGTAAGTGGGGTGAATCTCGGGTTCAAAACCCAGAAGTAGAATACCTACTAACTAAATGGCATCACGGGATGCTTTTCGAGAATAATGACCAGAATCATCACACGGGGGCACAAATCATGGCTAGATTACTAGATGATCCCCTAGGACACCTAGGGTCATAATAATAATTCCAACATATATGTCGAGGCAATAGAATACCTCAACTCAGCAATTAGTGTGATTAACCTGGCCCAAAGGAACATAAACACCAGAGGGAAAGGATTTGCAAGTGCATCAGATTGTTTAGAAACCTGGGATGACTCGGACAGCATAACGGCTGTAAATGCTCAAAATGATTTGAGGCATCCTGCAAAATAGTGGCATGACCACTCAACATCACAATAACAAGGTTCTGAGATCAAGTAACAACACACGGAAGTAGTAGGAACTGAACAGGGGCTTGAAACCAACAATCCTATAAGTCTATGGATTAGTAACACGTCATCCTGTGTCACAGCCCTAGAGCTTGCTTGTAACTAGTGGCATTGCATCCATGCATCATGTCTAAATTTCTTTAAATTTGAATTGGGGAATTGGAGAGCCTCAGAAGTCATTTAAAAAAATGATAATCAACATTAAAAATTGCTTCAAATGTTTCCAAGGAAATGTTCCTTTTCAGCTTTGAAAAATATTGGCAAGAATAAATTGCAAACCAATATTTTTGGAGTGACTGAAACATTTATTTTGGGCCTTTGAATTAATTCAATAACTATTTGCATTGGATATATATTTGATATATAAATAATATATGTCCAATAATACTGGAACATTTTATGTGGTTTGGTATATTTTAGTTCTAGCCACATAACTATTTTCAGGATTTTATAAAATGGTTTAGTATTTTACTAAACTAAAACAACACAGAACAAAATAAATAAATAAAAACAGAAATAGGAAAAGCAGATAGGAGAGAAACCTTACCTGGCGCTCACCTAGTAGCCCAGCCGGCCTAGCTCCTGTGCGGCCCAGCCCACCAGGCGTCCCCCCCCCTGTCGTCTTCCTCCCCTCGCCCCGAAGCAGCTCGGTGGCAAGCGCTGGCGATGCCCCGGCCACCTCCTTCTTGCCGCCTTCCCCTCGTAGCCCTGGACTCCGTCCGCGACGCCACGCAGCCCCTGGCCCTTCTCACTCCCTCTGTGCTCCTCCCCCTTTCTCCGCTCTCTCCCGCAGCACCACCGACATGCCACCATCGCCGCCGACGCCGATTGCCGCAGCCACCGGCCACCTCTCGCCCTCCCGCTGAGCTCAGGAGCTCTGCCACTCCGTCCTCGACCCACCTCACCGAGCCATGCCCTCCAGAAGCCCCCGAATGACCTCACCGGGCTCATCTTCTACCTCGGACCCGCCGGCCATCACCGTCAAATTCGTCGGCTCCGGACCGTCCCCGACCTCGCCGAGCGTTCCGTCGTCATCGCGGTGAGCCCCGTCGTGTTTCCCCTCTCTCCATTCGCTCGCCCCCATGTTGTACCCGCCGTCTCACCGCAACCGGAGCTCGCTGCCGCCGGCCATGTTGCCGTCGCGGCCATGGCTTGTTTCGGTCACGTCCGAGCACGACTTTGAGCTCGTGGGGCTCACGGGAAGCCCATGCACAGCTCAGCTTGTCCAAAACCCCAACAGGGCCTTGCGCCCGTTACCACCTGAACTCCGGCACCGCCGCGAGCTCCGTTCCGGCGAGCCCCGGCGTTCCCGTAGCCTCCCACCTACCCCATCAGATGCAGGAGAGCCCGGGCTACGCCCCGGTGCCCTCATCCGCCGCCTCCGTCGCCTTTAGCGCAAGTCCGGCGTGCCCCCGCCGTGCTCTGTGGTCGTCGCCGGCTAATCTCCGGCCAGCTGACATGGCTGGCTTAATTAGCCACTAACCACCGCATCGTGTCACAGACAGCCGGGCCCCACCGCCTAACTAACCGACTAACTAAAATAGATTAGGTTTAATCTAATTGCAGTGGCCCCACGCGTCAGCTTTGACCGCGCTGACGTGGCCTTTGACCCGGCCCCACCTGTCATTGGCACTAATCAGCCCCAGTCACTGACCAGTGGACCCCACTGGTCAGGTTTGACCAGCAGCAGCGTCTGTTGACCTGCTGACGTCATAGTGACGCAATGCTGACGCAATATTCCTTTTCTGGAATTTAGTTTATTTTAGAAATAATCAGGAAATTCCAAAAAAATTGTATAAACTTCTAAAATTCATAGAAATTCAACCGTAACTCCAAATGAAATAATTTATAAATGAAAAATCATCTGAAAAATTCAAGGAATCCATCTGTACCATTTTCATGCATGTTTGAACAATGTTTGTCCTCTGTTTTGGACAAAACAAATAAAGGACATTTAAATAACCATATATGGAGTTGGAATTTGAATCTTGTATTCAAACCAACTTCATTTAATCTGTTGCTAGTTGCATTAGCTCAAAACACATTCATATTACCATGTCATAGCATGCATCATATTGTGCATTGCATTGATCGTGTTTCTTCTGTATTTGCCGGTGTTGTTCCCCCTCGATAGACGTTGTACCGATGATGTGATCGTTGACACTGATGAAGATTCAATGTTATCTTCAGAAGTGCCAGGCAAGCAAAACCTCCTTGTTCATTCCGATAAAATCCCACTCTCTCGCTCCTGCTCTCTTTTACTGCATTAGGACAACAACGATTCCTCTGTTACTTGCTGCGGTAGCTGAACCCCTTTATCCTCTGCATGACCTGTCATTCCACAGTAAATAGATGAAACCCACTAGCATGAGTAGGAGTTGTTTGAGCCCTATTGTGCCTACTCATTCTTGCTTGTTTGTCATGCCTGCTACTGCTTAGAGTTGAGTCGGGTCTGATTCATCGGGAATGAATTGGAATGGTGTGTGAACATGTCCTACTGTTGAGAGCTAAGTGTGTGAACACGATTTGGTAAAGGTAGCGGTGAGAGGCCATGTAGGAGTACATGGTGGGTTGTCTCATTGCAGCCGTCCTCAGGAACTGAGTTCTGTGTTTGTGATCCATGATTCAGCTACTACCACGCATTCGGCCCGAAACCAATGGACCCTCTCGGCTTCTTAATCACCCTTGTCCTCTGTCCAGGAGTTGCAAGTAGTTTCTGGTGTTTGTAGTATGCTGGAGGCCGTGGGCAGCGCTGACCGGAGGGGTGGGCTGTGATGTGGTAGGCACGTGGCACGGTGTACCGGGCGCCCGTTTGGTGTCTCAGGAACCCTGTTCACATCGTTTGGGGCTGTGAGCGAATCTCCGGCCGGATCTCCTCATGGATGGAACCCGAATAGGCGATAAACCTGGACTAGAGACTTGAGTGTTTAGGTTGGCCGTGGCCGACACCCACGTTGGGCTTCCGCTTGAAGGTTGCCGAGTACATGTCGTGTAAACGGCGGTAAGTGGTGAGAGCGTGTGTGAAGAAGTACACCCCTGCAGGGTTAACATCATCTATTCGAATAGCCGTGTCCGCGGTAAAGGACTTCTGGGTTGCTTATATCAGTTCATAGACAAGTGAAAGTGGATACTCTAAAATACGCAAGATAAGCGTGAGTGCTATGGATGGCGTTCTCGTAGGGAGACGGGAGCGGATCCATAGTGGTGTATTGATATGGTGAATATGTGGACTCGTGTGCGCCACCTCAAAAGAGTTGCTTGCAGTCATAGTTTAGGATAGCCACCGAGTCAAAGCTGGCTTGCTGCAGTTAAACCCCACCCCCCTTTGTTGATAATGATGCATATGTAGTTAGTTCTGATGTAAGTCTTGCTGGGTACATTTGTACTCACGTTTGCCTATTTTATGTTTTTGCAGAGAGACTTCAGTCTCGCTAGTAGTTCCGCATGGACTTCGACGTTTAGCTTGTTACCTCAGCTACGATCTTGTGCCCTTGGCAGGATCTGGTAGATAGTTAGGCTTCTCAGCCTTTTTCATTTATAGATGTTTGTACCTAGACATGATAAGCTTCCGCATGTGCTTTGACTTGTATGCTCTGATTGTTGGGTCATGAGACCCATGTTTGTAATATCTCGCTCCTCGGAGCCTATTGAATAAATTACTTGAGTCGTAGAGTCATGTTGTGTTGCCATGTTGTATTTGCACATATCGAGCATATTGTGTGTATGTTATTGAAATGCTTGGTATGTGTGGGATCTGACTATCTAGTTGTTTATCCTTAGTAGCCTCTCTTACCGGGAAATGTCTCCTAGTGTTTCCACCGAGCCATGGTAGCTTGCTACTGCTCTGGAACACTTAGGCTGGCCGGCATGTGTCCTTCTTCGTTCCTGTGTCTGTCCCTTCGGGGAAATGTCACGCGATGAATACCGGAGTCCTGTTAGCCCGCTACAGCCCGGTTCACCGGAGTCCTGCTAGCCTAGTGCTACAGCCTGGATTCACTCGCTGATGACCGACACGTTCGATGCTGGGTCATGGATGCCTGTCCTGGTAAGTTCGTGCCACTTTGGGTTTACAACTAGCCATGTCAGCCCGGGCTCCTTATCACATGGATGCTAGTGACACTGTCATATACGTGTGCCAAAAGGCGCAAACGGTCCCGGGCAAAGGTAAGGCGACACCCGTGGGAATACCGTGCGTGAGGCCGCAAAGTGATATGAGGTGTTACATGCTAGATCGATGTGGCATTGAGTCGGGGTCCTGACAGCGTTGGTATCAGAGCTTGACTGCCTGTAGGATTACCAAGCCAAACTGGTCGAAGTTGAGTCTAGAAATTCTTAGTTATATAAGGGAATTGATTGTGGGATGGAATGTAAGGCTCTTTTTACTCCTTATACCTTATGCCCTTCTGATCTGAGTCATCTTATCTTTTCTACGGGGTTAAGGAACTAGGCTATCTCTTCTTTCTATCAGGATCACGTGTTACTAATCAGTAGACTTATAGATTGTTGGATTTAAGTCTCAGTTCAGTTCCTACTACTTCCGTATGTTAATTGTCGATCTTGAAACCTTGATATTGTGCTTTTGAGTGGTTATGCCACCATATTTGTAGCATGTCTCAAATCTTTTGAGCATTTACAACCATTATGCTGTCCGAGTCACCCCAGGTTTCTGAATAGTCTGAAGCATTTGCAAAATCCCTTCCTCCCGTTCCGATGTTCCTTTGGGCCAGATTAACCACACTAATCGGTGAGTTGAGGTAAATTATTGCCTTGACATATATGTTGGAGCTATTATTATGACCCTAGGTGTTTTAGGGAGTCACCTAGTAATCTAGCCATGATCTGTGTTCCCGGTGTGAAGATTCTGGCCATCATTCTCGAAAGCATCTCGTGGTGCTACTTAGGAGTAGGTATTCTATTCCTGGGTTCTGAACCCGAGATTCACTCTATTTACTTCATGTTGATAGGGTTTGCTAGTTCCTTTAGGATATTAGTAACCTTTGCGATAGTCCTTGAAGTCCGTGGTATCTTCTTCTTCCAAATACCATGAACTACTTATGGCAGAAGTTCCTCGTTGAACTGAACGATCACAACCAGAGTGCTCACGATGAGTCCTATATGCTATATTGTGACTCTGCCAGCTCAATTTTTCTGCATGGGTTATCCGGAAGAATTATGTTGAACTTGGTTCGACATACTAATCTATGCATCCACAACTCAAAAAGTTATATGTTCCTTTGAGTTGTCCCTCTTTAGTTGTCTACTGACCTTCGTCTATCAATTGATAGTCAAGAGTATGCGTGCGTTCGTTTATCGATGCCTACTACTCTTATGGTCCGTCAAGCCATTCTATCGCGGAATGACTAGGAGAAACAAACTCCAGTACCTCTTCCATATCTAGGATTGGGTCGAAACAATTGTACTCCGCAGATCAAAATGCCAATCCAGCTTTTGCTCTGTTCTACCTTGGAGTATTACCATCTTTTATATCGGGATTGTTATAGGAATTGCACACCATCCTATGAACTCTTGGTACAGTGATACTTCTTGCCATCATTGTTCATTCCTCGGTTCCTGTGTTATTGTAACCGGAATGCCGACAAATGAATCATGGCGTGTGAAATCAATACTGCTAGCAACTCTATTGCTTGGTAGTTAAATGGACGATAACCTCATTCTTAGCATGTTGATTATTGAATCGTCACCCTAAGACTGATTGTGCTACCTAGTCCTTGTTCTCGGTGCACTCCTCGATCGATGAGTTAGGATTATTTCAAATCTTCTCTCTATTGATCATATCGTCTTGCCTCAAAAAGCAAGATTGTTCTCGAGCTTAGTAACATACCGGTGGTTCGTGATTTTCTGAATATCTTCTCGGAAGTATTACCAGGTTGTCCCCTGACTGCTATGTTGAGCTCGTGATCAAGTCGGTTTCTTGTGAACCACCCTTTCTCCAAGAATCTGTGTTGGATATCCCGGAGCTAGTTGGTTAAGCTAGACAACAACTTGGAGAATTGGAAGATAAAAGCTTGCCTAACTTAGTTCGTTCCAAAGGGATATTCTTGTGTAGTGTTTGTTGAAGAAAGATGATATCTTCATCGATTGGTCCCTGTGATTAGTTGCTGGACCTATTGTCTTATCAATCCTTTGATTTGAGTGTGGGCTATCGTCAAATCAAACCAGAACCAACGATATTCGTAATGTTGTCTTACTCGTGGTTGATCCCTCGAGCATACACCACTATATCTTTTGGGTCTGACCAATGCTATCACTTGTTCACTTAACTATGGAATCCCTTTTAAAAGGAAACCCAGATGAATTGCTGTTGAGCCCATCGACAACATCCTTGTCTCCTCCATGATTTTGTTGAACATTAAGCTAGTGTTGGAAACTTTTGAAAGCATTTCTTCATGCTAGCTCATGAAGCATATGTCGGATGTAAGAAGTGACTTTCTCTAATTCATGTGCATCTGATGCAAGTTGCCGCCGTGGATTTGAGAAAGTTAGTTTTGCTTCCTCTGGAATCATCCCAAGTCAGTCATACACATGTGCGAAGTATTCTGTGGTTTGGAGATTTGCAACCTTCATTCTATATGTATCCCTAGCACACCAAGCCACTGATTGATTTGTTCAAGGGAAAGGAGTTGTTGTGTAAATACTAGTTCGTGCACAAGATTCCTATATCCTCAATGATGGTTCCCTGCCAGAACTCGGTAGTGTTTTATTGTAAGACTACCATGTGATCATGTTTGTCTGAGACAGCGTGTTCACACATGTGTAGCAGAACCAGCTCATGTTTTGGAGCTTGCTATCGTAGTTCATTTCCCGAGAATCTTGCAACGTTATCTCGTCGAATTGTGTTGCAAACTTTCATTTTTCTTCCTAGACTCGATGGGTCTGGAATATCCTGACACCAACTAGATCTAAATCTCAGGCAGATATAATGGTTGGAACATTTCCCAAAAACTATAATACTGGTCCCTCGATAACCGGTAAAGTGGATGTCATGACCAACACACCCAGTCGGAAGACCTATTATTGTAGTATCTTGATTGAAGAAGTTGGCCACCTTCCCATAAGGACTTCGTAGGATTTACTCCCTAGTTGTGCCTTATGATTTTTGTCTTCCGAAGTCCGACCTTTTACTTGATATTCTAGATACCAAACCATTTCAATGAATGGGATATGCTAGCACATCAAGGAGAACATTAGAAGCGGAGTGCTAAATGTCTCTCGGTCGATCATCCAGATTTTATTCCCTTGGCCCCGCCAAGGTGAAATCTGAGAAGGTGTTATCTTCTTTCGCATCCGCATCGTCCGTCAGTATTCATCATGGTAGCAAGTTGTGTTGCCAGGATCCTTGACACGGATATTGGTAAAATCTTGATGATTATGGAAATGCTCAAGTTCTTGAGAGCACGCACAAGCGTTAGGTGTTACCATCGACACTAACTAGGTTTGCTCTCAACTTCCTCGGTTATGCTATAACTTCTCAAACAGTGGATCCACTCTCTATTGTTGGGTTCTTCCCCAGTTACCAGAATCATTCCCAGCATTTGCATTTTGTTCCCAGCTTGCACCGCCAATGTGCCATTCTACCATGGGTCCCTTCCATTTCCGGTGATAAGCAAATTCATCCATTACATTGTCTTCAACAAGGTAATCCACATCATCCAAGTCCGAGTATGCCATTCTACCGACCCTCTCCAAACGATCGCTCGAGAATTGCCTTAGGCTGGTTTAAAGAGTTTCAATGATCTTTGAATCAAAGGTAATTCTTTTTGCCACTTAAGGGGATATTTCTACGAGTCACCTTCCCTAAGGTGCATCGTTATGGTATCATGGCAATTCAACTCCTCACTACGTTGACAACCGATCACCACATTCTTAAGTCTGGAATTGTTGTCTATCTAGTGAACCTTTGTCATCTGCTCCACTCCATCCCTCTAGAGGTGTGCTTCGTCTCTCAACTCGAGAGATGTTGCTATGTCTCATTCCGAGAGTTAATCCTGAGTTGTTCGACCTTCGAGAAGATTGATCCTTCTAGAGTTCCCTTCTCCTCTCGTTGTCATGTTGGTTGGAGTTCTCAGAGCAAGACATCAAGATAATGATGGTGATCAAATCAACACTCTTATGGAATGCACCCTGGATCGTGAAGATTATACTAGTTTGCGTTCCCCCTTCACCTTACCCTACGCTTGAATCTCGGGACGAGATTTTTGTTTAGTGGGGGTGAGTTGTCACAGCCCTAGAGCTTGCTTGTAACTAGTGGCATTGCATCCATGCATCATGTCTAAATTTCTTTAAATTTGAATTGGGGAATTGGAGAGCCTTAGAAGTCATTAAAAAAATGATGATCAACATAAAAAATTGCTTCAAATGTTTCCAAGGAAATGTTCCTTTTCAGCTTTGAAAAATATTGGCAAGAATAAAATGCAAACCAATATTTTTGGAGTGACTGAAACATTTATTTTGGGCCTTTGAATTAATTCAATAACTATTTGCATTGGATATATATTTGATATATAAATAATATATGTCCAATAATACTGGAACATTTTATGTGGTTTGGTATATTTTAGTTCTAGCCACATAACTATTTTCAGGATTTTATAAAATGGTTTAGTATTTTACTAAACTAAAACAACACAGAACAAAATAAATAAATAAAAATAGAAATAGGAAAAGCAGAGAGGAGAGAAACCTTACCTGGCGCTCACCTGGTAGCCTCGCCGGCCCAGCTCCTGTGCGGCCCAGCCCACCAGGCGTCCCCCCTGTCGTCTTCCTCCCCTCGCCCCGAAGCAGCTCGGTGGCGAGCGCTGGCGATGCCCCGGCCACCTCATGCTTGCCGCCTTCCCCTCGTAGCCCCGGACTCCGTCCGCGACGCCACGCAGCCCCTGGCCCTTCTCACTCCCTCTGTGCTCCTCCCCCTTTCTCCGCTCTCTCCCGCAGCACCACCGACATGCCACCATCGCCGCCGACGCCGATTGCCGCAGCCACCGGCCACCCCTCGCCCTCCCACTGAGCTCAGGAGCTCCGCCACTCCATCCTCGACCCACCTCACCGAGCCATGCCCTCCAGAAGCCCCCGAATGACCTCACCAGGCTCGTCTTCTACCTCGGACCCGCCGGCCATCACCGTCAAATTCGTCGGCTCCGGACCGTCCCCGACCTCGCCGAGCGTTCCGTCGTCATCGCGGTGAGCCCCGTCGTGTTTCCCCTCTCTCCATTCGCTCGCCCCCATGCTGTACCCGCCGTCTCACCGCAACCGGAGCTCGCTGCCGCCGGCCATGTTGCCGTCGCGGCCATGGCTTGTTTCGGTCACGTCCGAGCACGGCTTTGAGCTCGTGGGGCTCACAGGAAGCCCATGCGCAGCTCAGCTTGTCCAAAACCCCACCAGGGCTTCGCGCCCGTTACCACCCGAACTCCAGCGCCGCCGCGAGCTCCGTTCCGGCGAGCCCCGGCGTTCCCGTAGCCTCCCACCTACCCCATCAGATGCGGGAGAGCCCGGGCTACGCCCCGGTGCCCTCATCCGCCGCCTTCGTCGCCTTTAGCGCAAGTCCGGCGTGCCCCCGCCGTGCTCTGTGGTCGTCGCCGGCTAATCTCCGGCCAGTTGACGTGGCTGGCTTAATTAGCCACTAACCACCGCATCGTGTCACAGACAGCCGGGCCCCACCACCTAACTAACTGGCTAACTAAAATAGATTAGGTTTAATCTAATTGCAGTGGCCCCACGCGTCAGCTTTGACCGCGCTAATCAGCCCCAGTCACTGACCAGTGGACCCCACTGGTCAGGTTTGACTAGCAGCAGCGTCTGTTGACCTGCTGACGTCATAGTGACGCAATGCTGACGCAATATTTCTTTTCTGGAATTTAGTTTATTTTATAAATAATCAGGAAATTCCAGAAAATTGTATAAACTTCTAAAATTCATAGAAATTCAACCGTAACTCCAAATGAAATAATTTATATATGAAAAATTATCAGAAAAATTCAAGGAATCCATCTGTACCATTTTCATGCATGTTTGAACAATGTTTGTCCTCTGTTTTGGACAAAACAAATAAAGGACATTTAAATAACCATATATGGAGTTGGAATTTGAATCTTGTATTCAAACCAACTTCATTTAATCTGTTGCTAGTTGCATTAGCTCAAAACACATTCATATTACCATGTCATAGCATGCATCGTATTGTGCATTGCATTGATCGTGTTTCTTATGTATTTGCCGGTGTTGTTCCCCCTCGATAGACGTTGTACCGATGATGTGATCGTTGACACTGATGAAGACTCAATGTTATCTTCAGAAGTGCCAGGCAAGCAAAACCTCCTTGTTCATTCCGATAAAATCCCACTCTCTCGCTCCTGCTCTCTTTTACTGCATTAGGACAACAACGATTCCTCTGTTACTTGCTGCGGTAGCTGAACCCCTTTATCCTCTGCATGACCTGTCATTCCACAGTAAATAGATGAAACCCACTAGCATGAGTAGGAGTTGTTTGAGCCCTGTTGTGCCTACTCATTCTTGCTTGTTTGTCATGCCTGCTACTGCTTAGAGCTGAGTTGGGTCTGATTCATCGGGAATGAATTGGAATGGTGTGTGAACATGTCCTACTATTGAGAGCTAAGTGTGTGAACACGATTTGGTAAAGGTAGCGGTGAGAGGCCATGTAGGAGTACATGGTGGGTTGTCTCATTGCAGCCGTCCTCAGGAACTGAGTTCTGTGTTTGTGATCCATGATTCAGCTACTACCACGCATTGGTTTGTTTTGATTTTCCTTTTCTATTTTTCTGTAAGTTTGTGGACTTTCTAAAAATACCTAAGCAACTCCAAAAATCCCCAAACTGCTCATGCCCACTGTTTAGAATATAAACAACATGGACATTTTAGTTTAGGATTATTTGGACATTTAAAATATTTTATAAATTTTAAATGTCCAAATTCAAATACTTATGATTTAATTCAGAGCCCAAATATGTCATGGAAAAATGTGCAACACCCCTGGTTATGCCTCCAGCATTTTCCAAAAATGATGAACATTTTTGAAAGCCATTTGGACTCATTGAAAATATTTTAGTTGAACCTAGTTGAATTCATTTGGTGCTAGGGTTTAGTCAATCCCCAATTCAAGTTTAAGAAAAATTTAAACATGATGCAACACATGACTAGCTAGCTCAGTGCATACCAGAACTAGGGATGTGACAACTTTGGAAATGAAATTTCACAAGGATTTTCAAGGAATTTTCATAAATATTTGCAATGAATTTGGTGGATAGGTCAAATCAGAAAAATATGGAAACAAAGAGAATCTATATGAAGGTTTTTTTATTTGTTTTAATAGAAGGGAAACACAATAGTAAGAACAAATGCAAAGAAAATAAAAAATAATAGATAGAAACACTAGAGAATTTCATCTAGAGATGGTCGGAGACATAGTCACCTATGTTAGAGTATATTGACTTAGAAGTCAAGTGAAAACACTTGATCATAGGTTAGACTCATCGTTAAGCTCAAAATGGGGTTGCCATTTTTCATTTAAGCGTTTTGATGTATTCACATCTTGTTGAGTTGCTTTAACACATGACTTGGAGTAAGCTTCTCTTAAGATGGAAAATACCTACCTTGAGTTTGTGTTGAACTTGATGTAGTTGAACTTGTTGTGAATGCTCAATGTTGATGTAGTCCATCAAGAGTTGGGAGCATTCAAAGGAGTTGAAGTTCATCATCCTACATGGGTTAGTTTTGCAAAGGATAGCACTTGTGTATCCATATTGACAAGAGTAAAATTCAGCATATAAATATTGTCAAAGGATATGTTGAGTGGTTTCATGCTTCCTTGATTTCAACTACCAAAGCATAGATATGCAACCTCATAGATTGAGGATCATCCAAGCACCTACAAGGGTTAGATAGCATGCAAGGGTGCAAATATGTATCCAAGATATATGATCATCATCATAAGAGAAATATCAAGGATTGGTCACAAAGGCTCATGCCTTACATGTATCCAAATGGAATCTCTATTCCAAGTTTGAGGCATCAACGATATTCAGTTCACCTCTCAAATGACAAAATATATTTTCGTCAAGAGGTTTAGTGAATATATCCGCCAATTGTTTATCGGTATGTACATGCTTAAGATTGATATCTCCTTTAGCAACATGGTCACGAATGAAATGATGTCGAACTTCAATATGCTTAGTTTGAGAATGTTGCATGGGATTACGAGAAATCTTAATAGCACTTTCATCGCCACAAAGCAATGGAACATGTTTCACATATATCCCATAATCTTTAGAAGTTTGGGTCATCCAAATTAATTGAGCACAACATGATCCGGCGGCAATGTATTTCGCTTTGGTGGTGGATAAGGATACCGAGTTTTGTTTCTTGGAGGACCCAGACCCAAGGGATCTACCAGGAAATTGATAAGTACTTGAAGTGAACTTCCTATCAACCTTGTCACCAGCATAGTCTAAGTCGGAATAGCCAACAAGATCAAAAGATGACCTCTTAGGATACCAAATGTCAAAGTTTGGTGTATGAATTAAGTATCTCACTATCCTTTTCACGGCCTTAAGATGACATTCTTTTTGAGCATCTTGATATCGTGCACACATGCACACACTTAGCATAATATAGGGATGGGAGGCACAAAGATATAATAATGAACCAATCATAGATCGGTAAACCTCTTGGTCAACCGGGTGGCCATCCTTTGTCAAGTCAATATGTCCACTAGTAGGCATGGGAGTTTTCATACCTTTGCTTTCTTGCATGTTGAACTTTTTGAAGAGATCCTTGGTATACTTTGTTTGTGAGACAAAGATACCTTCCTTTGTTTGCTAAATTTGCAATCCAAGGAAAAATTTAAGTTCACTCATCATAGACATCTCAAACTTCTCCGACATTAACCTTCCAAACTTTTCACTAAACTGAAGGTTAGTAGAACCAAATATGATATCATCCACAAAAATTTGGCATACAAATAATTCTCCATTAACCCTTTTAGTAAAAAGAGTAGAATCAATCTTCCCAATTTCAAAGCTTTTTTCAATAAGAAACTTAGTCAAGCATTTATACCAAGCTCTAGGAGCTTATTTAAGACCATAAAGAGCTTTGTGAAGTTTTAAACATGATTAAGTTTCTTGGGATTAACAAAGCCGGGAGGTTGTTTAACATAAACTTCCTCCTCAATTTCACATTGAGAAAAGCACTTTTAATGTCCATTTGGTACAAAGTGATATCATGATGATTGGCATAAGCAAGTAAAATGCGAATGAACTCAAGTCTAGCAACAGGGGCATATGTCTCACCATACTCCATACCTTCGACTTGAGTGTAGCCTTATGCGAGGAGACGGGCCTTGTTGCATACAACTTGTCCATCTTCATCTTGCTTATTCCGAAACACCCACTTGGTTCCAATGACATTTTGATCATCGTTGGGCTTCTCAACTAATGTCCATAATTGATTCCTTCCGATGTTGTCTAGCTCTTAGTGCATAGCGTTTATCCAATCCGGATCCTCAAGAGCTTCTTCTACCTTCATAGCTTCAATGCTAGAAATGAATGAGTAATGTTCACAAAAGTTAGCAAATCAGGTTTTACAGCGAGTGATTCTCCCGGTTGTGATGTCATGAAAGATATTTTCAATAGGATGATCTCTTAAGACTCTTGCTCTAACTCATGAGAGATGTTGCTTGGGTTGTGGTGGAATATCCTCATCATTATTTTCTTCTTCATTGTTGGTAGTGTCGTTGTTCCCTTGTGGAGGTGGAGAAGGAGGTTGAGGTGGATCATCTTGGTGTAATTCCTCATTCCCTTCATGTTGACGTGTTCCACTTGTGGACGCCTCCAAGTCAACTTGTGGTTCACCTTGATGTGAAGTTAATGCTTCCACCTTAATGGACGAAGTGCTCTCCTTCACCTACCACTACTAGGGAAAAGCCTAGCAGTACCACGGGTTATATGCTTATCAGTAGCGTAGGTGGCCGCGCTACTGATACGGTGCTATAGCTAATGCTTATCAGTAGCGTGGTCTGACAAGCGCTACTGCTAACTAGGGAGAGCAGCAGTGTTTGTCTGAACAGGCGCTGCTGATAATAGCTGCATCGCCCTTATGAGAAGAGCGCTACTACTAAGAGCTCACTGCTGCTAATGCCATACCCTGCACTACTATTATCAGTTTAAAAAAAATCTGCTCCACAATTTGTGCTGCTAAATTTTTTTGGGCTTTATACAATAATCTCTAGCATATCATACACATATAAATGTAATCATAGCATATACATAGCGATACAAGGTGGTCATCATCATAATCATCATCCAACAGAAAGTGGTCTCTCGTCATCATTTTGAAAATAGCGATACAAGTCTCGAATACTTGCAACTACATTGCCATCCATATAAACAATGATATACGCGAGAAGAGCTATCACTATGAGTGAGAGCGGAACTATGTCACATCCCTAGCTGCTGGTAGTGCTCTAGGCTAGCTCATGTGTGCATCATGTTTAAATTCTGAAAATTTGAACTGAGGGAATTTTGGAAGCCTCAAAAACTTAAATAAAAGAGGGGCAAAAACCCTAGAAATCTCATTCATTGCTCCAAAATGCTCTTCTTAAATGTTTGATAATTTTTGGTAAGGGTTCTGGTCCCAACCAAAATATTGAACATTTTTAAGGAATTATTTTTGGGACTTTGGATTTAATTCATTAGCTATTTGAATTTGAGTTATATTCATATAATTAGAATATAATTTCAAATACCCCTGATATATTTTATAAGCTTTTGGAAAAGTCCATCTAGCAATATAAAATATTCAGAGGAGTTTTTGGCATTGTTTGAATTATTTTAAATTCAAAACAGTGGCAAAATAAATTAAATAAAAATAAACAGAACAGAAAAATAAAAGAGCAGAAGCCTACCTGGCGCTTACCTGTCCAGCCCAGCCGGCCCAGCTCCTCCCGCTGGCCCAGCCCACCGCCGCCTCCCTCCCCTGTCGTCTTCCTCCCTGCCAGGAGGACGGGCACGCGCCCGGCGCGCGCGGCCACGCGCCCCGGCCACCTCCTGCTTCCCGGCCACCTCCTGCTTCCCCCCGGCCTCCCTAGCGACGCCACGACGAGGCCTCGTGTCCCCTCGCCCCTCTTCCTCCCCCGCTGCATCCCCTCTCTCCTCTGCTCCCTCTCTCTCGCCCGAACCCGAACGCAGCCATCGCCGCCGACTAGAACCACCGCGGCCACAGGCCCTCCCTCGCCTCGCCGACGTGTCCATGGCCTCCGCCTCGACGCCCTCATCCTCCCCGTCGACTCACTCGACGCCGGACGCCTCAAAACACCGTCAGCGGTCTCTTCTTCATCGCCGGCCGCCGCGGATCCCCATCGTCGACTCGTCGCCGTCCGGCCTTCCCCGAGCCCGCTTCGACGTCTGCTGCAACCGCCGTGAGCCACCGAACCTTTTCCCCCTCTCCGTTCTCGCTCTCGTGCGCCGTAGCCGCCACACCTTGCTCGCCCGTACGCGCCGCCGCCTGTGACCGCCGCCGACGAGTCTCCGGCCACCTAGCGGTCCGGCCGTCGTGCTCAACTCCCTTCCCGCGCCACGTAGAGCACATAGGTGCCCCGCACGAGTCTCCCCGGCCACCGTAGCGTCGACCCCGAGCTCACCCGAGCTCCGGCGACCGCCAAGGTCGACGCCGGCGACAACTCCGGCCACCCCCGCACCCAACGCCTGCACCACTCGACGCGCGAGTCCACCAGCGTCACGTAGATGCCCTCCGCCGGCCGTTTGGTCGCCGGAGATGCAAACCCGAGGCTCGCCGCCGCGGTTGGCCTCGCCGGCGTCAAGTCGCCGGTGGGGTTGACCCCGTTGACAGTTGACTTGCTGGGCCCAGTTTGACCCTGGGTCACTGACGTGTGGGCCTCTGGCCACTAACTAAATTAGGATTAGCACTAATCGGATTAGTTAAACTAATTACCCCCTGCTGACACTGACATGTGGGCCCTAGTGCCCTAATCTTTAATTAAACTAAACTAAACCCCCCTGTTTAACCCGTGTCACTGACGTGTGGACCCCACACGTCAGGTTTGACCTGGACCCGCCCTGTTGACCTGATGACGTCAGGGTGAGGTCATGCTGACGCCATATTCCTTTTCTGGAATTTAGTTTATTTTATAATAATCAGGAAATTCCAGAAATAGCTAAAACTTCAATAAATCATAGAAAATTAACCGTAACTCCAAATTAAATAATTATATATGAAAAATTATCAGAAAAATTCAAGGAATCCATCTGTACCATTTTCATGCATGTTAGAACAACTTATGCCTCTGTTTAGGACAAATCAATAAATGGCATTTAAATAATCACATATGGAGTTTGAATTTGAATCTTGTATTCAAACCAACCCCATTTAACTTGTTGCTAGATGCATTAGCCCAAAACACATTCATTTTGCCATGTCATGATCATGCATCATATTGTGCATTGCATTGATTGTGTTCCCTTCTGTGTTGCCGGTATTTGTCCCCTCTCGATAGACGTGATACCGATGATGTGATCGTTGACACTGATGAAGACTCAATGTTATCTTCAGAAGTGCCAGGCAAGCAAAACCCCCTTGTTCATTCCGATAAAATCCCACTCTTTCGCTCCTGCTCTCTTTTACTGCATTAGGACAACAACGATATATTTGTTACTTGCTGCGGTAGCTGAACCCCTTTATCCTCTGCATGACCTGTCATTGCCACAGTAAATAGATGAAACCCACTAGCATGAGTAGGAGTTGTTTGAGCCCTGTTGTGCCTACTCATTCATGCTTGTTTGTCATGCCTGCTACTGCTTAGAGTTGTGTCAGGTCTGATTCATCGGGGATGAATCAGAGGCGTGTGAACATGTCCCAATGTGTGTGAGCTAAGTGTGTGAACACGATTTGGTAAAGGTAGCGGTGAGAGGCCATGTAGGAGTACATGGTGGGTTGTCTCATTGCAGCCGTCCTCAGGAACTGAGTTCTGTGTTTGTGATCCATGACCAGCTACTACCACACATTGGAATGCTTAAGTGCCCCTCTCGACTTATTAATCAACATGATCTCTGTCCAGGAGTTGCAACTAGTTTCTGGTGTTTGTAGGTAGTGTTAGTAGTCTACCAAGTGGCACCCGGTACAGGTGGGCTTGGGACAGACTAGGCACAGTGGCCCGGTGTACCAAGTGGCACCCGGTTGGTGGGCTTGGGAACCCTGCACACATCGTTTGGGGCCGTAAGCGACACCCCGGCCGGATCTCCTTGCGGATGGAACCCGAATAGGCGATAAACCTGGACTAGAGACTTGTTCGGTTAGTCAGGTCGTGGCCGACTCCCTCGCCCGGCTTCCGCTTGAAGGTTGCCGAGGTACATGACGTGTACAGGGCGGTAAGTGGCGGGAGCGTGTGTGAAGAAGTACACCCCTGCAGGGTTATCATTATCTATTCGAATAGCCGGATTCCTCGGATATGGAAACGTGGACCCCTTATATCAGTTCATAGACAAGTGAAAGTGGATACTCTAAAATACGCAAGATAAGCGTGAGTGCTATGGATGGCGTTCTCGTAGGGAGACGGGAGCGGATCCATAGTGGTGTATTGGTTGGTGAATATGTGGACTCGTGTGCGCCACTTCAAAAGAGTTACTTGCAGTCGTAGTTCAGGATAGCCACCGAGTCAAAGCTGGCTTGCTGCAGTCAAACCCTCCACCCCCTTGTTGATAATGATGCATATGTAGATAGATCTGATGTAAGTCTTGCTGGGTACATTTGTACTCACGTTTGCCTATTTTATGTTTTTGCAGAGAGACTTCAGTCTCACTAGTAGTTCCGCGTGGACTTCGACGTTTAGCTTGTTACCTCAGCTACGATCTTGTGCCCTCGGCAGGATCTGGTAGATAGTCAGGCTTCTCAGCCTTTTTCATTTATAGATGTCTGTACTCAGACATGATAGCTTCCGCTTGTGCTTTGACTTGTATGCTCTGATTGTTGGGTCATGAGACCCATGTTTGTAATATCTCGCTCCTCGGAGCCTATTGAATAAATACTTGAGTCGTAGAGTCATTTTGTGATGCCATGTTGTATTGCACATATCGAGCATATTGTGTGTATGTTATTGAAATGCTTGGTATGTGTGGGATCTGACTATCTAGTTGTTTATCTTTAGTAGCCTCTCTTACCGGGAAATGTCTCCTAGTGTTTCCACTGAGCCATGGTAGCTTGCTACTGCTCCGGAACACTTAGGCTGGCCGGCATGTGTCCTTCTTCGTTCCTGTGTCTGTCCCTTCGGGGAAATGTCACGCGATGAATACCGGAGTCCTGTTAGCCCGCTACAGCCCGGTTCACCGGAGTCCTGCTAGCCCAGTGCTACAGCCTGGATTCACTCGCTGATGACCGACACGTTCGATGCTGGGTCATGGATGCCTGTCCCTGTAAGTTAGTGCCACTTTGGGTTTACGACTAGCCATGTCAGCCCGGGCTCCTTATCATATGGATGCTAGCGACACTATCATATACGTGTGCCAAAAGGCGCAAACGGTCCCGGGCAAAGGTAAGGCGACACCCGTGGGAATACCGTGCGTGAGGCCGCAAAGTGATATGAGGTGTTACATGCTAGATCGATGTGGCATTGAGTCGGGGTCCTGACAGCGTTGGTATCAGAGCTTGACTGCCTGTAGGATTACCAAGCCAAACTGGTCGAAGTTGAGTCTAGAAATTCTTTAGTTATATAAGGGAATTGATTGTGGGATGGAACGTAAGGCTCTTTTTACTCCTTATACCTTATGCCCTTCTGATCTGAGTCATCTTATCTTTCCTACGGGGATTAAGAACTAGGCTATCTCTTCTTTCTATCAGGATCACGTGTTACTAATCCGTAGACTTATAAGATTGTTGATTCAAGCCTCAGTTCAGTTCCTACTATCTTCTGTATGTTAACTGTTGATCTCGAAACCTTGATATTGTGCTTCTGAGTGGTTATGCCACCATTTTTGTGAATGTCTCAAATCTTTTCTGAGCATTTACAGCCGTTATGTTGTCCGAGTCATCCCAGGTTTCTATACAATCTGATGCAATTTGCAAATTCCTTCCTCCCGTTTCGATGTTCCTTTGGGCCAGATTAACCACACTAATCGGTGAGTTGAGGTACTTTATTGCCTTGACATATATGTTGGAGCTGGTATTATGACCCTAGGTGTCTTAGGGGATCACCTAGTAATTTAGCCATGATTGGTGTCCCAGTGTGATGGTTCTGGCCTTTATCCCGAAAGCATTCCGTGATGCTACTTAGTAGTAGGTATTCTACTCCTGGGTTCTGAACCCGAGATTCACCCTACCTACTTCATGTTGATAGTAATTGCTAATGCCTTTAGGATATTAGTAACCTTTGCGATAGTCCTTGAAGTCCGTGGTATCTTCTTCTTCCAAATACCATGAACTACTTATGGCAGAAGTTCCTCGTTGAACTGAAATATCACAACAGGATTATTTTTGATGAGTTCTCCATTATATATTGTGGCTCTGCCAGTTCTACCTTTCCGCATGGATTGCCCGGAAGAAATATGTTGAATTCGTTCGACATGCCAAACCATGCATCCACAACTCAGAAAATCGTATGTTCCTTTGAGTTGTTCTCTTTAGTTGCATTCTGACCCTCGTCTATCAATTGATAGTCAAGAGTATGCGTGCGTTCGTTTATCGATGTCTATTACTCTTGTGGTCCGTCAAGCCATTCTATCGCAGAATGACTAGGAGAAACAAACTCCAGTACCTCATCCATATCTAGGATTGGGTCAAAGTAGTTGTATTCCGCAGATCAAATGCCAATCCAGCTTTTGGTTTTGTTCTACCTTGGAGTATTACCCCCTTTATGTCAGAATTGTCATGAGAACTGCACCAACTCTCATGAATTTTGACGTAGTGATACTTCTCACCATCATTAGTCATTCCTCGGCCCTCGTGTTGATGCAACCGGAATACCGACAAATGAATTGTGATGTGTGAAATCAATACTCCCAGCAACCTCGTTGCTTGGTAGTTAAATGGACGATAACCTCATTCTTAGCGTGTTGGTTTTTGAATCATCCTTCTAAGACTGATCGTGCTACCTAGTCCTTATTTCGGTGCACCCCTCGATTGATGAGTTAGGATCTTGTCAAGTCCTCACTCATTTGATCATATCGTCTTGCCCTCAAAAGCGAGATTGTTCTCGAGCTTAGTAACATACCGGTGGTTCATGATTTTCTGAATATCTTCTCGGAAGTATCACCAGGTCGTCACCTGACCGTTATGTTGAGCTCGTGATCAAGTTGGTTTCTTGTGAACCACCTTCTCTCCAAGAATCGGTGTTAGATATCCCTGAGCTAGTTGGTTAAGCTAGACAACAACTTGGAGAGTTGGAGGATAAAAGCTTGCCTGACTTAGTTCGTTCCAAAGGGATAATCTTGTGTAGTGTGTGTTGAAGAAAGATGATATCTTCATCGATTGGTCCCTGTGATCAGTTGCTGGACCTATTGTCTTATCAATCCTTTGATTTGAGTGTGGGCTATCGTCAAATCAAATCAGTACCAATGATGCTCGTAATGTTGTCTTATTCGTGGTTGATCCCTCGAGCATACACCATTACATCTTTGGCCTGACCAATGCTATCACTTGTTCACTTAACTATGGAATTCCTTTTAAAGGGAAACTCGGAAGAATTGTTGTTGAGCCCATTGACAACATCCTTATCTCCTCCATGATTTTGTTGAACATTAAGCTAGTGTTGGAAACTTTTGAAGGCATTTTCTTCATGCTAGCTCATGAAGTAATTGTTTGATGAAAGGAGTGACTTCCTCTTATACACGTGCATTTGGTGAAAGTTGCCGCCGTGAATTTGAGAAAGTTAGTTTTGCTTCCTCTGGAATCATCCCAAGTCAGTCATGCATACGTGCGAAGTATTCTGTGGTCTGGAGATTTGCAACCTCCATTCTATATGTATATCCTAGCACACCAAGCCACTGATTGACTCGTTCAAGGAAAAGAAGTCTATGCTTGGGATCTAATCCATGGACTTGCGTAAAGACTTCGATATCCTCGATGATGGCTCCCAACCAGAACTCGGTAGTGTTTTATTGTAAGACTACCATGTGGGCATGCTTGTCTGGAACAACGTGTTCACATGTTTGTAGCAGAACCAGCTCATGTTTTGGAGCTTGCTATCGTAGTTCATTTCCTGAGAATCTCGCAACGTCATCTCGTCGATTTGTGTTGCAAACTTTCATTTTTCTTCCTAGACTCGATGAGTCTGGAATATCCTGACACCAACCAGATCTGAGTCTCAGGCAGATATGATGGTTGGAATATTTCCCAAGAACTATATTATTGGTCCCTAGATAACCGGTAAAGTGGATGTCGTGGCCAACACACCCAACCGGAAGACCTATTATTGTAGTATCTTGTTTGAGGAAGTTGGCCACCTCCCCATAAGGATTTCGTAGGAATTACCTCCGTAACTGTTCCTTATGGATTCTATTGCTCCCGAAGTCCGACCTTTTACTTGATGTCTAGTTACCAAACCATTTCAATGATTGGATTACACTAGCACATCAAGGAGAACATTAGAAGCGGAGTGCTAAATGTCTCTCGGTCGATCATCCAGATTTTGTTTCCTTGGCCTCGCTAGGATGAAATCTGAGTTGATGTTATCTTCCTATGCATCTGCATCGTCCATCGTTGTTCATCATGGTGGTATGTTGTGTTGCCAGGATCCTTGACACGGATGTTGGTAAAACCTTGATGAATATGGAAATGCTCAAGTTCTTGAGAGCACGCACAAGCGCTAGGTGTTATCATCGGCACTAACTGGGTTTGCTCTCAGTTTCCTCGGCAATGCTATGACCTTTTCAAACAGTGAATTCACCCTCTATTGTTGGGTTCTTCCCCAGTTACCAGAATCATTCCCAGCATTTGCATTTTGTTCCCAGCTTGCACCACCAATGTGCCATTCTACCATGGGTCTCTTCCATTTCCGGTGGTAAGCAAATTCATCCATTACGTTGTCTTCAACAAGGTAATCCACATCATCCAAGTCCGAGTATGCCATTCTACCGAACCCCTCCAAACGATCACTCAAGAATTGCCTTAGGCTGGTATAAAGAGTTTCAATGATCTCGGTATCAAAAGTAATTCTTTTTGCCACTTAAGGGGATATATCTTCGAGTCACCTTCCCTAAGGTGCATCATTATGGTGTCATGTCAACTTAACTCCTCGCTACGTTGACAATCGTTTACCACCTTCTTAAGTGTGGAATTATTGTCCACCTAGTGAACCTTCGTCATCCGTTTCTTTCCACCCCTCTTGATGTGTATCTCGTGTCTCAACCCGAGAGATGGTCCTATGTCTCATTCCGGGAGTTAGTCCTGAGTTGTTCGATCTTCGAGGAGATCGACCCTTCTAGAGTCTCCTCCTTCCCTCCGTGTCATGTTGACAGGATTTCTCAGAGCAAGACTTCAAGACAAAGATGGTGTTCAAATCAACGTTCATTTGAAGTGCAACCTGGATCGTGAAGATTGTGTTAGGTTGCGTTCCCCATCGTCTTACCCTACACTTGAATCTCGGGACGAGATTTTTGTTTAGTGGGGGTGAGTTGTCACATCCCTAGCTGCTGGTAGTGCTCTAGGCTAGCTCATGTGTGCATCATGTTTAAATTCTGAAAATTTGAACTGAGGGAATTTTGGAAGCCTCAAAAACTTAAATAAAAGAGGGGCAAAACCCTAGAAATCTCATTCATTGCTCCAAAATGCTCTTCTTAAATGTTTGATAATTTTTGGTAAGGGTTCTGGTCCCAACCAAAATATTGAACATTTTTAAGGAATTATTTTTGGGACTTTGGATTTAATTCATTAGCTATTTGAATTTGAAATTATATTCATCCCTAGCTGCTGGTAGTGCTCTAGGCTAGCTCATGTGTGCATCATGTTTAAATTCTGAAAATTTGAACTGAGGGAATTTTGGAAGCCTCAAAACTTAAATAAAAGAGGGGCAAAAACCCTAGAAATCTCATTCATTGCTCCAAAATGCTCTTCTTAAATGTTTGATAATTTTTGGTAAGGGTTCTGGTCCCAACCAAAATATTGAACATTTTTAAGGAATTATTTTTGGGACTTTGGATTTAATTCATTAGCTATTTGAATTTGAAATTATATTCATCCCTAGCTGCTGGTAGTGCTCTAGGCTAGCTCATGTGTGCATCATGTTTAAATTCTGAAAATTTGAACTGAGGGAATTTTGGAAGCCTCAAAAACTTAAATAAAAGAGGGGCAAAAACCCTAGAAATCTCATTCATTGCTCCAAAATGCTCTTCTTAAATGTTTGATAATTTTTGGTAAGGGTTCTGGTCCCAACCAAAATATTGAACATTTTTAAGGAATTATTTTTGGGACTTTGGATTTAATTCATTAGCTATTTGAATTTGAGTTATATTCATATAATTAGAATATAATTTCAAATACCCCTGATATATTTTATAAGCTTTTGGAAAAGTCCATCTAGCAATATAAAATATCCAGAGGAGTTTTTGGCATTGTTTGAATTATTTTAAATTCAAAACAGTGGCAAAATAAATTAAATAAAAATAAACAGAACAGAAAAATAAAAGAGCAGAAGCCTACCTGGCGCTTACCTGTCCAGCCCAGCCGGCCCAGCTCCTCCCGCTGGCCCAGCCCACCGCCGCCTCCCTCCCCTGTCGTCTTCCTCCCTGCCAGGAGGACGGGCACGCGCCCGGCGCGCGCGGCCACGCGCCCCGGCCACCTCCTGCTTCCCGGCCACCTCCTGCTTCCCCCCGGCCTCCCTAGCGACGCCACGACGAGGCCTCGTGTCCCCTCGCCCCTCTTCCTCCCCCGCTGCATCCCCTCTCTCCTCTGCTCCCTCTCTCTCGCCCGAACCCGAACGCAGCCATCGCCGCCGACTAGAACCACCGCGGCCACAGGCCCTCCCTCGCCTCGCCGACGTGTCCATGGCCTCCGCCTCGACGCCCTCATCCTCCCCGTCGACTCACTCGACGCCGGACGCCCCAAAACACCGTCAGCGGTCTCTTCTTCATCGCCGGCCGCCGCGGATCCCCATCGTCGACTCGTCGCCGTCCGGCCTTCCCCGAGCCCGCTTCGACATCTGCTGCAACCGCCGTGAGCCACCGAACCTTTTCCCCCTCTCCGTTCTCGCTCTCGTGCGCCGTAGCCGCCACACCTTGCTCGCCCGTACGCGCCGCCGCCTGTGACCGCCGCCGACGAGTCTCCGGCCACCTAGCGGTCCGGCCGTCGTGCTCAACTCCCTTCCCGCGCCACGTAGAGCACATAGGTGCCCCGCACGAGTCTCCCCGGCCACCGTAGCGTCGACCCCGAGCTCACCCGAGCTCCGGCGACCGCCAAGGTCGACGCCGGCGACAACTCCGGCCACCCCCGCACCCAACGCCTGCACCACTCGACGCGCGAGTCCACCAGCGTCACGTAGATGCCCTCCGCCGGCCGTTTGGTCGCCGGAGATGCAAACCCGAGGCTCGCCGCCGCGGTTGGCCTCGCCGGCGTCAAGTCGCCGGTGGGGTTGACCCCGTTGACAGTTGACTTGCTGGGCCCAGTTTGACCCTGGGTCACTGACGTGTGGGCCTCTGGCCACTAACTAAATTAGGATTAGCACTAATCGGATTAGTTAAACTAATTACCCCCTGCTGACACTGACATGTGGGCCCTAGTGCCCTAATCTTTAATTAAACTAAACTAAACCCCCCTGTTTAACCCGTGTCACTGACGTGTGGACCCCACACGTCAGGTTTGACCTGGACCCGCCCTGTTGACCTGATGACGTCAGGGTGAGGTCATGCTGACGCCATATTCCTTTTCTGGAATTTAGTTTATTTTATAATAATCAGGAAATTCCAGAAATAGCTAAAACTTCAATAAATCATAGAAAATTAACCGTAACTCCAAATTAAATAATTTATATATGAAAAATTATCAGAAAAATTCAAGAATCCATCTGTACCATTTTCATGCATGTTAGAACAACTTATCACTACTGTTTAGGACAAATCAAGTGAATGGCATTTAAATAATCACATATGGAGTTTGAATTTGAATCTTGTATTCAAACCAACTTCATTTAATCTGTTGCTAGTGCATTAGCCCAAAACACATTCATTTTGCCATGTCATGATCATGCATCATATTGTGCATTGCATTGATTGTGTTCCTTCTGTGTTGCCGGTATTTGTCCCCTCTCGATAGACGTGTACCGACGATGTGATCGTTGACACTGATGAAGACTCAATGTTATCTTCAGAAGTGCCAGGCAAGCAAAACCCCCTTGTTCATTCCGATAAAATCCCACTCTTTCGCTCCTGCTCTCTTTTACTGCATTAGGACAACAACGATATATTTGTTACTTGCTGCGGTAGCTGAACCCCTTTATCCTCTGCATGACCTGTCATTGCCACAGTAAATAGATGAAACCCACTAGCATGAGTAGGAGTTGTTTGAGCCCTGTTGTGCCTACTCATTCATGCTTGTTTGTCATGCCTGCTACTGCTTAGAGTTGTGTCAGGTCTGATTCATCGGGGATGAATCAGAGGCGTGTGAACATGTCCCAATGTGTGTGAGCTAAGTGTGTGAACACGATTTGGTAAAGGTAGCGGTGAGAGGCCATGTAGGAGTACATGGTGGGTTGTCTCATTGCAGCCGTCCTCAGGAACTGAGTTCTGTGTTTGTGATCCATGACCAGCTACTACCACACATTGGAATGCTTAAGTGCCCCTCTCGACTTATTAATCAACATGATCTCTGTCCAGGAGTTGCAACTAGTTTCTGGTGTTTGTAGGTAGTGTTAGTAGTCTACCAAGTGGCACCCGGTACAGGTGGGCTTGGGACAGACTAGGCACAGTGGCCCGGTGTACCAAGTGGCACCCGGTTGGTGGGCTTGGGAACCCTGCACACATCGTTTGGGGCCGTAAGCGACACCCCGGCCGGATCTCCTTGCGGATGGAACCCGAATAGGCGATAAACCTGGACTAGAGACTTGTTCGGTTAGTCAGGTCGTGGCCGACTCCCTCGCCCGGCTTCCGCTTGAAGGTTGCCGAGGTACATGACGTGTACAGGGCGGTAAGTGGCGGGAGCGTGTGTGAAGAAGTACACCCCTGCAGGGTTATCATTATCTATTCGAATAGCCGGATTCCTCGGATATGGAAACGTGGACCCCTTATATCAGTTCATAGACAAGTGAAAGTGGATACTCTAAAATACGCAAGATAAGCGTGAGTGCTATGGATGGCGTTCTCGTAGGGAGACGGAAGCGGATCCATAGTGGTGTATTGGTTGGTGAATATGTGGACTCGTGTGCGCCACCTCAAAAGAGTTGCTTGCAGTCGTAGTTCAGGATAGCCACCGAGTCAAAGCTGGCTTGCTGCAGTCAAACCCCTCCACCCCCTTGTTGATAATGATGCATATGTAGATAGATCTGATGTAAGTCTTGCTGGGTACATTTGTACTCACGTTTGCCTATTTTATGTTTTTGCAGAGAGACTTCAGTCTCACTAGTAGTTCCGCGTGGACTTCGACGTTTAGCTTGTTACCTCAGCTACGATCTTGTGCCCTCGGCAGGATCTGATAGATAGTCAGGCTTCTCAGCCTTTTTCATTTATAGATGTCTGTACTCAGACATGATAGCTTCCGCTTGTGCTTTGACTTGTATGCTCTGATTGTTGGGTCATGAGACCCATGTTTGTAATATCTCGCTCCTCGGAGCCTATTGAATAAATACTTGAGTCGTAGAGTCATTTTGTGATGCCATGTTGTATTGCACATATCGAGCATATTGTGTGTATGTTATTGAAATGCTTGGTATGTGTGGGATCTGACTATCTAGTTGTTTATCTTTAGTAGCCTCTCTTACCGGGAAATGTCTCCTAGTGTTTCCACTGAGCCATGGTAGCTTGCTACTGCTCCGGAACACTTAGGCTGGCCGGCATGTGTCCTTCTTCGTTCCTGTGTCTGTTCCTTCGGGGAAATGTCACGCGATGAGTACCAGAGTCCTGTTAGCCCGCTACAGCCCGGTTCACCGGAGTCCTGCTAGCCCAGTGCTACAGCCTGGATTCACTCGCTGATGACCGACACGTTCGATGCTGGGTCACGGATGCCTGTCCCTGTAAGTTAGTGCCACTTTGGGTTTACGACTAGCCATGTCAGCCCGGGCTCCTTATCATATGGATGCTAGCGACACTATCATATACGTGTGCCAAGAGGCGCAAACGGTCCCGGGCAAAGGGTAAGACGACACCCGTGGGAATACCGTGCGTGAGGCCGCAAAGTGATATGAGGTGTTACATGCTAGATCGATGTGGCATTGAGTCGGGGTCCTGACAAACTATGCAGTACATGAGGCGGTGGTTACAAGTCCTCTCTCGCGCTAGCGTGAACCTCAAGTAACTAGCTTCTGCTTCTTGTCTGCTTTTGAAGCCTTTATAGCTGGCGCCCGAGACCCCATTCACTTGCGCCTGACACTCAGGCCACTCGTTGTACACCCCCAGAACCTTCCCTTTGTACACGACATAGCACTGCCACCTCGCCATCAAGAAGCTAGGTACCTGTTAGAGATGCATCTTCATCAAGAGAATGTCCAATCATATGCAACAAAATATACTAGAGCAACACGAAAAAGAAAGGGTTAGCAACTGGATGCAACATACATTACGCAAACTAATTAACTAGAGGTACGCAAGTTATCGTACCCAAACTAACAAAGTAGCATTACGCAAGTTCGGCAGGGACCATGGACATCACAAAGTTTCATCGCTATAGAAAGTATACAAGTTCAAGCGACACATATCATCATCATTGGGAGCGTAAATCACTAGAAGTTCCATCCTTCCATATCATCGAGGATTGACTCTAGTTTCTTAAATGGCGTGAGGTCATGACGTTGCATGCCTATGCGAGTTCGGACGTCAGCTCACGATATAGGGTCGTGGTGGAACATCCCCTTCTCATCCACGACTTCTTTCATGATGATCGTCGCAATGTCCCTTTGGATGCGAAAGAAGTCATCTCTAAGTTTATAATCCGCTTCTCCATGAGATTCTACACACTTGTGGATATGATCATCATTTTTGTTTGTGATGCGAAGCTTTTGGTGATCGGTGCGGAACATAATCATGAGATGGAGGATGTAGAATCCATCTTTCTTGCTTGGTTTTGGGACATGGATGTAGCAGAAGTTAGTTTTATGCACGAAACCCATCTTCTTGTTCCTTCGTTTCCTGATCTGCACGTGGCCACCCCTAAAGTTGAAGCCTTGGAGAGCATCATCTAGAATACTCATTATGTGGGTGTAGTCCTTCTTCTCGTAGTTTCTGGTAGGGTCCAAATACACAGCGTGGGAGACTCGCGGGTAAAGAACGAGAAGTATGGCGCGCCCGTTGCTGCGGGGAAAAAGACACCTCAAATTATTCTCCAGATGAGCGAGAAGGAATGATTGAAATGTACGAAAGGGTTGTCCGGAAATGACTTACTTTGGATGATAAGGAAGGAGGAAAATTTCCTGGTCCTTATTTTGTACCATGAAGTTTTGAAGGTACTCCCTAGTAGTTTCACGCTCAGAGTCGCCGAGACTCAAGAAGGACTCGTGCATGTAGTACGGATCTGTCACACAGATTTGCGGGACTTCTTCTCTCTTCATGACAGAGATCATATGTAGCGCAAAAAGGTGGACGATTGTAAAATCAAGCCGCCTTGTCAATGACATCTCAAAGATATGGTCAAACCGCAGGAAGAACACCTTCGCGGGTTGTGTGTCGATGTAGCACTTCCCCTCAGGCACACGAGCTACCTATGTCGGATATCCTGGATCCTTCTAGGCTAGTAGGCTTTACTCAATCGACAGCACATGGTCGTGCAGTCTCCTAAGATCCCTGATAGTGCCTCCAGTGGTTTCGGCGGTAGCATCGGCTTGCCCATGACATGGAACATGGCCGCACCTTTGACGGGTACCTCTTCAGAATCCACCGTCTGGCTATTATGTGCTCTGGCTTGGTTGCAGGCATTTGAGCCTATCTTCCCCGATCACTTCCTCCCCTTTTTCTTGGGCACACCTTCCAGACCCTTCCTTAACCCCTGCCCCAGTGTTGTCGGGCTAACACTGTACGACCCCCGGCTAGTTGAGCTTGTGTTGAGGCAGCATCTTCAGGCGTGTCCTGTGAGGATTTCATGAAGAGAGACTTCTTGCAATCCATGCTAGGACGTTCCTGCCTGAGCAAATCATCCATATCATCATCAGCATGCTGATAGCCCGATTCGTCATATGGTTGATTCATCATATCTAAGTCACCTTCATAGGCGCATGTATTGAGGAAACCCATTGGGTCCACCATCTCCTCCATCTCATCATCCATTATTTGTTCTACGGGGACGATTACATCAGCCACTATTGGACCCCCCCTTCATGACATCGTCCGTTGCTCTCACCCAGTACTACAGGAGCTGGTAATTGCATAGGTGGGGTAGTGGTCTCCATACATGCTTGTTGATGTGTGGATATTGGTGTGCTCTCAGCTGGCTCCACACAAAGAAGATTCTTTGGCCATGGCAGCACCCAACCCTTGCAGCTTCCAATCCGTAGCGGGGTCTCGTCGTCCTCTCCCCCAAGCCGTACTAGAGGAGGCAAATCCTCGTGCCCCGATTTCACACTGGACAAGTTAACCCTGAAGTGCCCAACGGGCATCGGCTGGTTGTGGAACATGAGTTGCAAGGGGTTCCTTATCACCCCCTTTCCCACGTCCACCTTCTGTCCTTTGATCAAGTAGAGTATGGTGCACAGGATTTTGTCGGCCTGCAAACACATGTCTGCGGCGTAAAACACCAGAAAGGCAACAAAAATGGAATATTCTAGATATATATGTTGGTGCGACATGTAATTACCGTGAGGGCGTCGAGCTCAGCCAAAGACGAAGGCCCGCTGTCGGTGTCAAAACCGGCGGATCTCGGGTAGGGGGTCCCGATCTGTGCGTCTAAGGCTAATGGTACCAGGAGGCAAGGGACACGATGTTTTACCCAGGTTCGGGCCCTCTCGATGGAGGTAAAACCCTACTTCCTGCTTGATTGATCTTGATGATATGAGTATTACAAGAGTTGATCTACCGCGAGATCGTAAGGGCTAAACCCTAGAAGCTAGCCTATGATGATTATGATTGTTCTCGTCCTACGGACTAAACCCTCCGGTTTATATAGACACCGGAGGAGGCTAGGGTTACACAAAGTCGGTTAAAAAGAGCGAGATCTAACATCCGGATCGCCAAGCTTGTCTTCCACACAAAGGAAACTCCCATCCGAACACGGGATGAAGTCTTGAGTCTTGTATCTTCATGGTCCAACAGTCCGGCCAAAGTATATAGTCCGGCTGTCCGGATACCCCCTAATCCAGGACTCCCTCATTAGCCCCTGAACCAGGCTTCAATGACGATGAATCCGGCGCGCAGATTGTCTCGGCATTGCAAGGCGGGTTCCATCTTCGTACTCCAAAGTACCTGTTGTAACGAACAGTGTCCGGCTTCCCATCAATGTTGTACTCCTCGGCTTCTCTGCTTCAATAATGTCCATCTCCACGTGTCGAGCGGATACGAGGAGCCGGAGCATTTTTACATTTGCCACCCCTACCCTGCAGGCAAACCGTCTATTTAAATAGACGGGGATCCTCAAATCCAAACCACACCTTCTTCGCTTGAGCAAGCATCCAACAGAGCGCATTCGGAAAAAATCATTCCAACATGGCCGGTCGACACAGCTCCTCTTCTCGCTCCCTTAGCTCTAAGCTAGGTGATTGGGAAGAGTGTTCTGTTACCCATAGCCGTTTAGTAGAGTTGCAGACCCAAGGGTTTCTTCCACCGGCGTTCATGGTCCCCGTCTGAGCCGGACTAGCCACCTATAATGGCGGGGAGTGTCGGTGTCAAAACCGGCGGATCTTGGGTAGGGGGTCCCGATCTGTGCGTCTAGGCTGATGGTAACAGGAAGCAAGGGACACAATGTTTACCCAGGTTCGGGCCCTCTCGATGGAGGTAAAACCCTACTTCCTAATTGATTAATATTGAAGATAGGAGTAGTACAAGAGTAGATCAACCACGAGATCGTAGAGGCTAAACCCTAAGAGCTAGCCTATGATGGTATGAATGTAATTGTGATCGGCCTTCTAAGGACCAACCTCTCCGGTTTATATAGACACCGGAGAGGGCTAGGGTTTACATGGAGTCGGTTACAAGGAAGGAAACACAATATCCGGATCGCCAAGCTTGTCTTCCACGCAAAGGAGAGTCCCATCCAGACACGGGCCGAAGTCTTGAGTCTTGTATCTTCACGCTTCAATAGTCCGGACGTTGTACACAGTCCGACTGTCCGGATACCCCCTAATCCAGGACTACCTCAGTAGCCCTTGAACCAGGCTTCAATGACGATGAGTCCGGCGCGCAGTCTTGTCTTCGGCATTGCAAGGCGGGTTCCATCTCTGAATACTCCAAAGTACCTGTTACGATGAATAGTGTCCGGCATCCCATCAATGTTGTACTCTTCGGCTTCAGTGCCTCAATAATGACCATCTCCATGTGTCGAGTGAATGCGAGGAGCCGAAGCATCTTCGCATTTGCCACCTTCAATTCTTTGGGCTGACCGTCTATTTGAAGAGACAGGGATCCTCAGATCCAAACCTCACTCTCCCCCTCGAGCAAGCACCCAGCAGAGTACTCCAGAAAAACCATTCCAACATGGCCAGTCGTCGCAGCTCTTCTGCTCGCTCTCCTCGCTCCAAGTCGGGGGATTGGAAGAGTGTTCAGTTCCTCATAGTCGTTTGATAAAGTTACAAACCCAAGGGTTTCTCCCACCGGCGTTCATGGTCCCCGTCCGAGCCGGAATATCCACCTATAATGGCGGGGAACAAGCGGAGGGATCTCCAAATCCATCTCCAGAGGAGCGAATATGCCTCATCCCGCATCTGCTAAGGGGCGTCGGGTTTCCCATCCACCCGTTCCTTCGCAGGCTCCTGGAGTTCTACGGCCTCCAGTTGCACAACCTTACCCCTGCCTCCGTACTACACATAGCAGGGTATGTTACCCTTTGCGAGCTATTTTTAGGCTGTGAGCCCCACTTCGGGTTATGGAAGAAGCTGTTCTGCCTTGTCCCCCACAACCAGGGAGAATCCCTATGTCAAGTGGGTGGGGCCGAAGTATGGCGCATTGCCGAAACCGGATACCTATCCGGCACTCCCAAGAAGGCACCAGAGAACTAGCTTTCGGAGTGGTTTTACATTGATGATGTTCCCCTTCCGAATCCAGTCCGGATAGGTCTCCCCAAGTTCAGTAACGCCCCGCCAAGAGCGCGTCTAAGCTGGCGCCCCCGGGGCCCTCAAGAAGAGGATACCAGGGAAATACATTTCCTCATGAGCAGGATAAAGTTACTGGCCAAATCCGGACTGACGATAGTCGAGGTCATGGAAATATGCATATTGCGAGGAGTGCAACCGCTTCAATATCGGGGGAAGCCCATGTGGCACATCAACGGGGAAGACGACGCCACCCGCCGTGGCTATAAGGGTCCGGACTCCGCCACTGCTCTGGCAAAGAGGTAATGCCTTTTCTCCTAACCTGGAGATAAAGCGGCTTAGAGCAGCCATGCATCCGGCTAGTTTCTGGATGTGCTTGAGGTCTGTTGGTATAGCCAACTGTGACAGAGCTCGGATCTTTGCCGGATACGCTTCAATTCCTCTATTGGAAGCAAGGAAGCCGAGTAGTTTCCCTGAGGGGACGCCGAAACGCATTTTTCCGGGTTCAGCTTGATGTCGTATGTCCGGAGGTTGTCAAATGTAAGCCTCAAGTCGTCTATTAGGGTTTTGACGTGTCTTGTTCTATGACCATGTCATCCACATATGCCTCCACTGTTTTGCCGATTTGCTTTTCCAGGCATGTTTGAATCATGAGTTGGTAGGTTGCTCCGGCGTTCTTAAGCCCGAAAGGCATAGTGTTGAAGCAAAAAGGGCCATATGGCCTTATGAAAGCTGTTGCAGCTTGGTCGGACTCTGCCATCTTTATTTGATGGTATCCAGAGTATGCGTCGAGGAAACACAATGCATCGTGTCTTGCGTGGCATCGATGATTTGATCGATGCGAGGGAGGGGAAAGGGATCCTTGGGGCAAGCCTTGTTGAGGTCTTTAAAGTCGACACATAGGCGCCAGGATTTGTCCTTCTTTGGTACCATTACTAGGTTTGCCAGCCAATCTGGATGCTTAATATCTCTGATGAATCCGGCCTCGAGTAGTTTGGCTAGCTCTTCCCCCATGGCTTGCCTTTTGGGCTCTGAAAACCGTCTTAGAGTCTGCTTGACCAGTTTGTATCCTTTTAGTATATTGAGGCTGGGTTCGGCCAATCTGCATGGGATGCCCGGCATGTCCGATGGGTGCCAGGCGAAAATATCGCAATTCTCGCGTAAGAAATCTCGCAGTGCGGCGTCCATCGCGGGGCTCAACTGTGTCCTGATGGAAGCTGTCTTCGTGGGGTCCGTTGGATGGACTTGGAATTTGCCTGTCTCATCTGCGGGTTTAAATGAGGTGGACTTGGGTCGCTTGTCGAGTATCACGTCGTCCCTGTCCATGGTGGCCCGCAATGTTGTTAACACTTTGGCCACTAGGGCTTCGGATAATGCTTCCAGGGCTAGTGTTGCGGTTTTGTTTTCGGCGCGAAGTGCGACGTCCGGATCACTAGCTAGAGTGATGATTCCATTGGGTCCGAGCATTTTAAGCTTCATGTACCTCTAATGGGGTACAGCTTGCAAGCTTGTAAACGTGTCCCGTCCCAGAAGGGCGTGGTATCCGCTGCTAAAAGGAGCCACTTGGAATGTGATTTCTTCGGACCTATAATTCTCTAGGCTGCCGAATACCACATCGAGTGTGATTTTTCCCGCGCACCGCGCTTCCCGGGTAGGGATAATTCCCCTGAAGGTTGTGCCGCTCTGTGCAATACGGCTTTTGTCAATCTCCATCTTATTGAGTGTTTCTTCATAGATCAAATTTAATCCACTTCCGCCGTCCATGAGTACTTTAGTGAGCCGAAAGCCGTCCACGATTGGGCCAAGGACCAGAGTGGCCAGTGCCCGGACAGCCTGGAATCGAGGTTCATCACTGGCATTGAAAGTGATAGCAGTGTCGTTCCAGGGGTTTATTTTTGCCACATGGCAAATTTTAGCGGAGCTTCGATGAGCTCGCTTGCGCCTATTGTTTGAGGCGAAAGTCTCGAAGACTGTTAGTCTATATTGTGCTTGTTGGCGGGATGTTGTTCTGCTTTACGGCTTGCAAGAAGATCCTCGCCACTTTTTGCAACCTGCCGGAGTATCCAGCACGCCCTAAGGCTATGGGTTGGTGCTGCGTCCGGGGTACTGTGGAGTTTACATGGCCCATCGAGCCATTCTTCCAATATGGTTCCCCGCCCGGGGGTGTGCCTTGGTTTCTTGGAAATTGGATCGGCCGACTTCGGACAAAGGTCTTGGCGAGAGCTGTACTGTCCCAAAATTCTGTTTGGGTTTTCCAGGCGCTTTCCATCGCACATTACTTCTGTACTATGACTGCCAAGTCCACGAAGTGTGCTATGTCACGGTGGCTTATAGCATTAAGGAGTCCTTTGTCCGTGCAGTTTTTGCAAAAGAGTGAGACTACGTCCTCTTCGCGGTAGTCCTTGACCTTGTTAAGTGCACGGAGGAATCTGGCCCAGTAGCGATGTACAGTCTACTGGGGATCTTGCCTAATGCGGGAGAGACGGTTTAAGTCCAGGTGGGTGTTGTTAGCTGAATCCGGATTTTGATCCGATCTAACACCCAGGGGCGCGGGAGGTTCCGAGCCTAACAGCTCGGGATCCGGAGTGCTGCCAATTTCTTTGGCCCAATGCCCGATTCTAAGTCCAGGTCCCGGGTCATGTCTTCCTTTGAGCAGGTGTTCGGCTCAAGGAGTTCGGTGATCCGAACATAATTTGTCCTCAAAGTTAAGGGGCAATCCGGGTGGCCGGCGGGGATCTGATGTCCCTTTGGTCTGGTTTAAGCCCGATCCGGTCATAGTCTGTAGCGACTACCAGAGCGGTGATGTGATCCAAGCTCATTAAGGGAGGAGAGCTCCATTGGATCCATCTGTTCGACGAGTTCCGAACTGACGCGAAGGTTATGCTTGATGACCCGAGAGGCCATCGTCGCTGCAACCGCCGATGGTGCAGCCATGATAAAGCCACCAAGTTAGAGAGTCTTTCCTACAGCCAGAGCTCCTCCCCGAGGTAATGTCGTCCTTGACGACGAGATAAGCCATCGAGCCTTGCGGCGACGACACAGAGGAACTCTCAATGAAAGCACCAATGTCGGTGTCAAAACCGGCGGATCTCGGGTAGGGGGTCCCGATCTGTGCGTCTAGGCTGATGGTAACAGGAAGCAAGGGACACAATGTTTACCCAGGTTTGGGCCCTCTCGATGGAGGTAAAACCCTACTTCCTGCTTGATTAATATTGAAGATAGGAGTAGTACAAGAGTAGATCTACCACGAGATCATAGAGGCTAAACCCTAAGAGCTAGCCTATGATGGTATGAATGTAATTGTGATCGGCCTTGTAAGGACCAACCTCTCCGGTTTATATAGACATCAGAGAGGGCTAGGGTTTACATGGAGTCGGTTACAAGGAAGGAAACACAATATCCAGATCGCCAAGCTTGTCTTCCACGCAAAGGAGAGTCTCATCCGGACACGGGCCGAAGTCTTGAGTCTTGTATCTTCACGCTTCAATAGTATGGACATTGTACACAGTCCGGCTATCCAGATACCCCTAATCCAGGACTCCCTCAGGGAGCAAGCGGAGAGATTTCCTAACCCATCTCAGGGGAGCGAATATGCCTCATCCCATATTTGCTAAGAGGCGTCGGGTTGCCAATCCACCCATTCCTTCGCGGCCTCCTGGAGTTCTATGGCCTCAGTTGCACAACTTCACCCCCGCCTCCGTGCTGCACATCGCAGGATACATTGCCCTTTGTGAATTATTTCTGGGCTGCAAGGCTCACTTCGAGTTATGGAAGAAGTTATTCTGCCTCGTCCCTCGCAATCAGGGGGAATCCATATGTCATGTGGGCGGAGCCGAAATATGCGCGTCGCCGAGACGGGATACCTGTCTGGTACTCCCAAGAAGGCATCTGAAAACTAGACCTCGGAGTGGTTTTATGTTGATGAATGTCCCCTTTCGGATCCAATCCAGACGGGCCTCCCTGTGTTTAACAATGCTCCACTGAAGAAATGCCAGAGTTGGCGCCCTCGGAGCCCCCAGGAGGAAGATACCAGAGAAGTCCACTTCCTGATGAGCAGGATAAGGACACTGGCCAAATCAGGGCTGATAATAGTCGAGGTTGTATCAATATGCATAATGCGGGGGGTGCAGCCACTTCAATATCGGGGGAAGCCCATGTGGCACTTCAACGGGGAAGACGATCCCACCCGATGTGGTCGTAAAGGTCCGGACTCCGCCACTGCTCTGGCGAGAATACTGCCCGATTTGTATAAAGGAGAAGAAGAAGAATTCCTTCGTATTAATCCGCGGGATGGATTTTCCATGTACAACCCCCCAAGCTGGGTAAGTCGTCACTCTTTACCCCACTCTATCCATTCTGGCGCCCTTCATCACAATCATTTACCTTGATATTTCTGAGCAGGAACTAAGGAGGGCCGGGGAAGGATTCAACAGCCCCTCCCTGTAGCCAGAGGACCCCAGAAGAGCCTTTGATCCAGGACTTGAAGAATATTCGGATATAACTGTGGAGCTTGTCGACGGAACATTTTATCAGGCCAGCTGCGATGGCGCCTCGGTGGCTATTATCGCCGACTATCCCGGACTGCTGCCCGTGTCGCGTGTAAGCAAAGCCGAAGCCTTACCCTCTGAAGAGGACTCCTTTCTTATACCAAGCCTTATGCATAAAGTATCGTATTTTTATAGAGATCACCATCGGAACGCGGCGCCGAAGCAAAGGGCGTCCTGGCCAGGCAGGTTTAAGAGGAAGGCGGTTAGGGCAGAAATGTCGTTGCAGAGGTATAGTTAGAACCTGCTCTGTGATTATCATGTTTGAAATGTAATAGCGTCCTTCGTATCCTGGCAGAAAGAGGAGTCGCCGGACTATATCCGGTGATCCTGCCGGTCACGCCTCTACCAGCCGGATTCCAGAACCGGCTTCAAGAGAGGAGGCCAATGTGGGGCCGATGCCAAATTGTCCTCTGACAGAGGATGTGGATATGCTCCCTGCCACAAATTCCGAAGTAGAGAGTGTCATGAACCACCGGCGCCGACGGGCCGTACTTTGCAATGGCATCTTTTCCGAAGAGGAATTCAATGCTTTCAATTCGGGAGACGCATACATTTGAGCTTCCCAAGGCGGGCTCGCCCGAGCGACGCACCAGTATGCGAAAGATATACGGGTAAGAAAATTTGATAAACATGTATAGCAGTAGCCCCTGAGACTTGAAACGGTTGGAACAACTAATTTAAGGATCATTTTATGCACAGTTTCTTGTAGAGAAGAATACCCATTTGTCTCAAGAGCTGGAGGAGTGCAAGACCCAGCTGAGGGTCGCGGTTGCCAATCTAGAGGAATACCAGAAGGCCTCATCTGGTAACATTTGTCTCAATAGAGAAATCTTAAGGGAATATACAAGTTAGTAAATGGCTTTCTTTATAAGTCTAACGGAAAATTCTGCAGACAATCCCGGGACGAATCCGGAGATCGTAAGAGATAGCGAGTCACATCTCTAAAGACAGCTAAAGGCTGGCGAGCGTGAGCTTATGCAGGTTAGGCAGGAGAAAAACAATCTCGAAGATGCCAACGTCCGGCTGGGAGTCGAATTAGCAGATGTTCGAGCTCAGCTGGCGGACTCCGTGAAGGAGAACAGGAGGCTTCGTCGCGGCATTTATGGTAAGTGCCTAAATGAACTGCAGTACAGTTCAGCGAGGAAGCATATTAAAAGAGTTTATATCTGTAGGTATGTTGACGGGCCGTCCTGAAGAGGAGATGCCCGGTTCCGCAGGAGATTTACTGCAAGATCTCTCACAGCTGCACAAACGAGTTCGGCAGGTGATGTAGGGTATTGCCCAGGCCTTGTGGTCATCCACTTCCCTGCCAGGAGGCACGGGGGAGCTCGTGGATATGCTCCAAGGAGCACGGCGGCGCTTCCGGTTGTGGAAGGTATCAGCCTGCCGACAAGGTGCAAGGGAAGCCTGGGCCATGGTGAAGACGCGCTACACCAAGCTTGACCCGGACCATATGGCCGAAGTCGGACCGGCGGGGCCAGATGGGCAAGAGATTCCCGTGAGTCTGGTGTATGACCAGGTAGCGTTAGCCGCAAAGTATTCCCAACAGGATTGCAAGCTAGATAGCCTATTGGATGGTATAGAGGAAGAATATAGCCAGTCCAAGTGACTATGTAATTTAATGGACATATGCAGTCCCTAGCCGGATTAAAAATATTTTGTCATGGAGGACCTTTTCACTTCAGCCCCCGGATCCTACAGTCCGGGGTGTATCCGAGTACCCGCTCAGTTATGCAAAACCGGGGTATGCGTGGAAACCAGGCATAGGGGTCATAAGTGCTTGAACAGACTAGTACCCAACTAGCTATGTTATATTACATGGGTAGTAAGAAACATCTTCCCGGGAGAATAGTTCCGTTAGGGGTTCCTTTCCCTGGGTATGCATGCATCGATGTGCATGTCCGAACTGCAAACAAAAACGCAGGATACAAAACATCTAGGATTCACGTTGTGATAAACGAAAGAAACATCTTTTGTTCACCGACCAAATATTCCCTTAAGAACGCTAGCTTTCGGCTTCACCCAGTCTGAGGTACACATCCGGCTGAACCGGCAGTAACAATCGCATAGGTGCTCCCCTTATGCCCTAGCCGAATTAACGGGAACGTAGGGCATAAACACAAGAGCCAGGCAACCCAGCATGGCCACATCTTAAGTCATATAGATGCATATAATGGTGAAGAAAAGGCACATATGGAAAGAGAACACATATGTGATAGGCAGGAAGCCATGAAAGTAATTATATTTAGCTTCCGTGTAGGAAGCCCCCATGTATGGTGAACACACATAGTGCGGCCGGAGTGATCCGAGCATCTGCACTGTATTGAATACTTTGTGTGAAGAAGGGAAAAAGGGTGAGAAAGGAAAAAGGGGGGAACATAATTAAAAGAGCGGGGGTAAGGAGACGAACACTGAGTTCGGCACTAGGCGTGGAATCTCCGAAGTCTAGACGCGTTCCATGGGTTCGGCTCGAGTCTGTTATCGCATGCATTACGCAGGTGGTATGTCTCCGGTAAGAACTTTATCAATAATGAAGGGACCCTCCCACTTAGGTTTGAGCTTGTCCTTCTTCTTCTCCGGTAGGTGTAGAATGAGTTCGCCAACACTTCTCTGCTTTGATACCTTCGAGCCTGCTACTGATAGAATGCGGAACGGGCTTTTGCGACGTCGCGCTCCTCCTCCAGGGCATCTAAGTTGTCCTGTCGATCTAACTCGGCTTCCTTCTTTTCGTACATGCGCACGCAAGGTGAGTCGTGGATTATGTCGCAGGGTAGTACTGCTTCAGCGACGTACACCATAAAAATGGTGTGTATCCGGTGGTGCGATTTGGCGTGGTCCGCAGCCCCCAGAGTACAGAGTCGAGCTCCTCGACCCAGTGCCTGTCCGATTCTGTCAAGGATCGCACTAGTCTGGGTTTGATGCCGCTCATGATGAGACCATTTGCACGTTCGACCTGGCCGTTTGTTTGGGGATGGTAGACGGAGGTGTAATCGAGCTTAATGCCCATGTTGCCGCACCAAGTTTTCACTTCATCGGCTGTGAAGTTTGAGCCATTGTCAGTGATGATGTTGTGGGGGACGCCGTAATGGTGTACAACCCCTGATATGAAGTCTATCACTGGTCCGGATTCGGCCGTTTTAACTGGTTTGGCTTCTATCCATTTGGTGAACTTGTCCACCATGACCAATAAGTATTTTTTCTTATGGCTTCCCCCTTTAAGAGGTCCGACCATATCTAGCCCCCAGACCGCGAAGGGCCAAGTTACGGGGATTGTTTGGAGAGCGGTTAGGGGCATATGGCTCTGATTGGCGAAGAGCTGGCAACCAACACAATGTTGGACAAGGTCTTGTGCATCTGCCCGAGCTGTCGGCCAATAAAAACATGTACGGAAGGCTTTGCTGACAAGTGCCTGAGCCGCAGCGTGGTACCCGCTGAGTCTGGCATGGATTTCGGCCAAGAGCTGCCACCCTTCCTCTTCGGAGATGCATCTCTGGAGCACTTCCGTGGCGCTTTTCTTATAGATTTCTCCCTCATGGACTTTGTAGGCCTTGGAACGCCGCACAATACAATGTGCTTCATTTTGGTCCTCGGGGAGCTCCTCCCTATTTAGGTAGGCCAAGAAAGGCTCGGTCCACGGGGCGATTACAGCCATGATTTCGTGGGCCGAGGGTGTTATTTCGGTGGCGGAGCCCCCAATTATGTCAGATGGTTCAGCATCTGGGGTTGTATTCGGGGCCGAACTAGTGTTGCCGGTCACCCCTTCCCATACCATGGATGGCTTGAACAACCTTTCCAAGAATATATTAGGTGGGACGGGGCCACATTTAGCGCCGATGCGGGCGAGGATATCCACCGCTTGATTGTTTTCTCGGGCCACATGTTGGAATTCGAGCCCCTCGAACCGAGCTGACATTTTGAGGACGGCATTACGGTAGGCCGCCATTTTCGGATCCTTGGCATCAAAATCTCGATTTATTTGTGATATTGCGAGGTTTGAGTCCTCGCGCACTTCTAGGCATTGAATGCCCATAGAGACTGCCATCCGAATACCATGCTACAGGGCCTCGTATTCGACTGTCTTGTTGGAGTCTGTGTATAATATTTGGAGTACGTATTGGACCGTGTCTCCGATGGGGGATGTCAGAACTACAGCCACTCCCAATCCGGCCAGCATTTTAGAGTCGTCGAAGTGCATGATCCAATTAGAGTATGTGTCGTACTCTTTAGGGAGTTCGGCTTCTATCCATTCGGTAACGAAGTCAGCCAGTACTTGCGACTTAATGGCTCGTCATGATTTGTATGTTATGTCGAACGGAAGGAGCTCGATAGCCCATTTAGCAATTCGTCCTGTGGCGTCGCCGTTGTTTATTATGTCGTTGAGTGGTACCTCGGAGGCCACCGTGATCGAACACTCTTGAAAGTAGTGTCGTAGCTTCCGAGATGCCATGAAGACCGCGTATGCTATCTTTTGATAGTGTGGGTATCGGGATTTTCATGGAGTGAGGACAGTGGACACATAATATACCGGCTTTTGGAGCGGGAACTTGTATCCGTCATCTTCTCGTTCGACGACGAGCACTGCGCTTACAACCTGATGTGCTGCAGCTATGTATAATAGCATAGGTTCGCCAGTATTTGGCGCGGTCAGGACTGGGTTGCTGGCCACTAGGGTCTTTATTTCATCCAGTCTGGTCGTGGCTGCATCCGTCCACACAAAGTGTTCGGTGCGTCGAAAAAGGCGGTAAAGAGGTAGTGTCTTTTCTCCTAATCGGGAGATAAAGCGGCTTAAGGCAGCCACGCATCCAGCTAGTTTCTGGATATGCTTGTGGTCTGTTGGGATAGCTTCGATTCCTCTATTGGAAACGATGAAACCGAGCAACTTCCTGGAGGGTATGCCGAAAACACATTTTTCCGGGTTGAGCTTGATGTCGTATGTTCGGAGGTTGTCGAACGTAAGTCTCAAGTCATCTATTAAGTTTTCGACGTGTCTTGTCTTTATGACCACGTCATCCACATATGCCTCCACTGTTTTGCCGATTTGCTTCTCCAGGCATGTTTGAATCATGCGTTGATAGGTTGCGCCGGCATTTTTGAGCCTGAAAGGCATAGTGTTGAAATAGAAGGGACCATATGGCGTTATGAAGGCCGTTGTGGCTTGATCGAACTCTGCCATCCTTATTTGATGGTATCCGGAGTATGTGTCGAGGAAACATAGTGAGTCGTGTCCTGCGGTAGCGTCGATGATTTGGTCGATGCGAGGGAGGGGGAAGGGATCCTTGGGGCAAGCCTTGTTGAGGTCTTTGAAATCAACGCATAGGTGCCAGGATTTGTCCTTCTTTGGTACCATTACCAGATTTGCCAGCCAATCCGGATGCTTTATATCTCTGATGAATCCGGCCTCAAGTAGCTTGGCTAGCTCTTCTCCCATGGCTTGCCGTTTAGGCTCTGAGAAGCTCCTAAGAGTCTGTTTGACTGGCTTGTATCCTTTTAGTATATTGAGGCTGTGCTCAGCCAGCCTGCGTGGGATGCCCGGCATGTCTGAAGGATGCCAGGCAAAAATGTCCCAATTCTCACGTAGGAAGTCTCGTAGTGCGGCGTCCATTGTGGGGCTCAACTGTGTCCCAATGGAAGCTATCTTCGTGGGGTCCGTTGGATGGACCTAGAATTTGACTATCTCGTCTGCAGGCTTGAATGAGGTGGACTTGGGTCGTTTGTCGAGTATCACATCATTCCTATCCACTGTGGCGCGTAGTGTTGTTAGTTCTTCGGCCGCTAGGGCTTCTGATAATGCTTCCAGGGCTAGTGCGGCAGTTTTATTTTCGGCGCGGAGTGCGACGTCCAGATCACTGGCTAGAGTGATGATTCCATTGGGTCCGGGCATTTTAAGCTTCATGTACCTGTAATGGGGTATAGCTTGAAAGCTCGTGAATGCGTCCTGCCCTAAAAGGGCGTGGTATCCGCTGCTGAACGGGGCCACTTGGAACATGATTTCTTCAGACCTATAATTCTCCGGGGTGCCGAATACCACATCGAGTGTGATTTTTCCCGCGCACTGTGCCTCCTGGCATAGGTTGTGCCTCCTGGCATAGTTTATAAATTTCCATCTTGCTAAGCGTTTCTTCATAAATCAAGTTTAATCCGCTTCCGCCGTCCCTGAGTACTTTAGTGAGCCGAAAGCCGTCCACGATTGGGCTAAGGACCAAAGCTACTGGTGCCCGGACTGTCTGGAATTGAGGTTCGTCACTGGCATTGAAGGTTATAGCAGTGTCGCTCCACGGATTTATTTTTTCCATGTGGCAGATTTCAGTGAAAATTCGATGAGCTCACTTGCGCCTATTATTTGAGGCGAAAGTCTCGAAGACTATCAATACCGCATTGTTTTCTTCGGTGGGATGTTGCTCTGCCTTATGGTTTACAAGAAGATCCTCGCCGCTTTTTGCTACCTGCCGGAGTATCCAACATGCTCTAAGGCTATGCGTCGGCGTGGTATCTGGCGTGCTATGAATTTTGCATTGCCCATTGAGCCATTCTTCCAATACGGTTCCATGCCCTGGAGTGGGCTTTGGTTTTTTGGGAATTGGATCGGGTAACTTATGAGAGTTTGCCCTTTTAGCTCGAACAAAGGGTTTAGTGAGAGCCGGATTATCCCAAAATTCGGTTTGGGTTTTCCAGGCGCTTTCCATCGCACAGTACTTATGTACTATGGCTGCTAAGTCAGCAAAGTATACTATGTCACGGGGACTTATAGCATTAAGGATCCCTTTGTTCGTGCAGTTTTTGCAGAAAAGTGAGATTGTGTCCTCCTCACGACAGTCCTTGACCCTGTTTAGCACAAGGAGGAATCTGGCCCAGTAGCGTTGTACTGTCTCTTGGGGCTCTTGTCTGATATGGGAAAGACGGCATAAGTCTGGGTGGGTGGGCGTAGTTAAGTCCGAATTCTGACCCGATTTGACATCCAGGGGCAGAGGAGCTTCCGGGCTCGGCAGCTCGGACTCCGGGATGTTCCCAATTTTTTTGGCCCGTTACCCGATTCTAAGTCCGGGGTCTGGGTCATGTCCTCCAGCGAGCAGGTATCAGGCTTAGAGCTCGGTAATCCGGACATAGTTCGTCCTCAAGGTAGGGATAATCCATGTGTGGCTCTTCCACTACCGCTATCTCATGGGTGACCGGTGGAGATTTGATATCCCTTTGGTCGGGTTTAAATCCAATCCGATCGTAGTCTGTAGTGACTCCCAGAGCGGCGATGCGATCCAAGATCTCATTAAGGGAGGAGAGCTCCATTGGATCCATCTGTTCGGCGAGTTCCGAATTGACGTGGAGGCTTTTTTGATGACCCGAGAGGTCAACGTCGGCACGGCAGTCGATCGGGCGGTCATGATGAAGCCTCTTAGTCAGAGAGATTGGCCTACAGCCAGTGCTCCCCGAGAGATGATGTTGTCCTTGACAACGAGACGAGCCATCGAACCTTGCAGCGATGACACAGAGGAACTCTCAATGAAAGCACCAATGTCGGTGTCAAAACTGGCGGATCCCGGGTAGGGGGTCCCGATCTGTGCGTCTAAGGCTAATGGTAACAGGAGGCAAGGGACACGATGTTTTACCCAGGTTCGGGCCCTCTCGATGGAGGTAAAACCCTACTTCCTGCTTGATTAATCTTCATGATATGAGTAATACAAGAGTTGATCTACCACGAGATCGTAAGGGCTAAACCCTAGAAGCTAGCCTATGATGATTATGATTGTTCTCGTCCTACGGACTAAACCCTCCGGTTTATATAGACACCGGAGGAGGCTAGGGTTACACAGAGTCGGTTACAAAGAGGGAGATCTAACATCCGGATCGCCAAGCTTGTCTTCCACGCAAAGGAGAGTCCCATCCGGACACGGGACGAAGTCTTGAGTCTTGTATCTTCATGGTCCAACAGTCCTGCCAAAGTATATAGTCCTGCTGTCCGGATACACCCTAATCCAGGACTCCCTCACCCGCCTAGTGCACCAGAGACTGAGGACGGGCTGCTATGAGCGGGTGCGGGTGCGGGTGCGAGAGAAGGCCCGGTTGCATGAGCAGGTGATGGTGCGGTGGTGTTGTTCACCGAGTTGCTCCCGACGAAACTGGGCATGGGGAAATCATCTACCATCTTGTGTGGATTTTCCTTCGTCTAGTTGAAGCCGGGAACAAGTTATTAGCAAAATCATTTCTGCAGGCATTTATAGCTGCATCTACTGCCCGCTTTAGCAAATCATGTTTCTCCTCGGCTGCTTTTTGCACGTTCTCAGCTGCTTTTTTCTCGACCGCAAGCTTCACCTTCTCGTCGATGTCCGCCTAACTAAACTTATTTTTCTGCTTCTTGGCCTTCGGGCCCTCATTGTAAAACACCTTCCATGTGGCATCGTCTCTGGCGCCGTGCACATCCATATTGCGGCCGCTGGCCCAAAGGAAGTCCCTTAAGTTAGTTCAAGTCCCGGTTGAGAGGGGTGTCCCACTTGGGCCTCATCGGTGAAGTAGGGCTTTCGGCTTCAAGCTGGTGTTGCTTCTCCTGTAGAAGGAACATGAACCGTTTACGAATGTGTAGTCGACTTGATCAGGAGCTAAATGTAAGGTGGTAAAAGAATAATTACCAGTAATCTAAACAATCTCCTTGTGGTCTCGTTCGTGTAAAAAACCTTCTTTTTCTTGTCCCACTTGTAGCGGGCCCTAATGAAGTCACGCTCCAAGGGATTGGTGAACTTTGTGAAGGGGTCTGAGAGACTCACAGTTTCACGTTCCTTGTCCTCCTTATCCCATATGGGCCTTTTGCCAAGGTAGCCACGGCTTTTGAGGCAATGCTTCCCCATGTTCCTTTGCTGAAGGCTCTTGAATTTCGCAGCCTTAGCCTTGGCTGCCTCGGTAGCGCAAGTGTCCTTGAACTTTTCAAACTCCTCTTTCGTAAGTGTCGGATTTTCCTCCAGAATCTTGGACATGGGTTCCTCAGCCTCAATAGCTTGTTTCACCCTCCCTTTCCAAGAGGCCAAATCATTGCTGAACATGCCCATGGTGTGATTGTTAATCTTTTTCATCTTCGGATCATCCCACGGTTGCTCTATGCTATCATCCCGGTCGGGGAACTTGAATCTCTTGTGCAACTTCGTCAGGAGCAACTGCCTTAAATGTTCTTTACTCCTTAAGTCATCGTCGTTGATGTTCGTGCATTCCCGTAGGATGCATCCTACTTGGTTCCCATAGCACTTGCGGGGTTCTTCCGGCTCTAATGGCTCAAACTTGCCAGGTGCCATCTTTGTGATCACCAGTCGTCCGATGCCGAGTTTTTTAGGTTTTCCTATCCTCTGCTTCTTTTGCTTCTTCTCTCCGGTATCGGCGCCAGTATCTTCCCCGCCGGTACCTTCCGCATCATCATTGGTGTCGGCACCGTCTGTGATGTCGCCGTCAGTACCATCATCAAGGACGACCTGCAAACCTTGACTTTGCTTAGCAGTCAAATAGTCAAGGTACTCTTGTTCACCCTCATAATCCATCTCGTCTGCATCTTGGTCAGAAGGCCCAGTTTCTTCGTTGTTCGACATGTTTCCTATAATTAAGTCTCCTTGTTTAATTCTAAAACTATGAAAAAATGAGAAGTGACATAAAAAAGATCTATGTTTGCCGGAATGTCGTTCCAGCAACTCCCGGCACTCGATATGCCTACTTTCTAGCACAAGTCATGCCAAAAATTAACGGAAAATTTCGGCATTACTTTGCTAAAAAGTGGACATATTGAGCGCTTGAAATTCACCGGAGTGGAAATGAATCAACATTCGGGCAAAGCATAGGCCACACGGATCATTTGCCCTACACGTCACATGTCCAAATTCCAAACATGACATGTCCAAATCACATGTCCACATATCACATGCCCTCATATCACATGTCCACTTCAAATTAGCATATAAAAGGAAGAAAAATATAGAACTTGAAGAAAAATATAAATGCAATAAGTCATATTTTTTTTAAATATAGAACTAATATGTCCACTTCAAATTCTAGTTTTTTAAATAGCAACAATTGCTTTAACTAAAAATTTAAATAGCAACAATTGTTTTAACTATTCTGTCCTAGGGTTCATACTAATTCTAATTAACTAACTAGCAAATTTAAACAACAACAATTGCTTTAACTAAAAAATGCAAGAAACCTATATAATCAATTCTATTTTTGTTACACTAAAAATAGCCTAGGGTTCATACTATTTCATACTAATTAGCACTAAATAGCAGAGAAGAGGGGAGGGGAGAGGGCTTACAGAGGGTAGAGAGAGATGGGGTCGGGGGAGACGGCACGGCAGCGAGGCGAGGCGGGGGCGAGCATCGGGGTCGGGGGTCGCCGGGGTCGGCGGAGACGGGGGCGAGCGCCGGGGTTGGGGATGACCGCCAAGACGGGGCCGAGCACCGGGGTCGAGGGGCGAGCGCCAGGGTCGAGGGCTCCAGCGGCGACGACATGGGGGAAGAGAGATGGGGATATGGGGGAAGAGCAGAGGCGGGAAGAAGCATAGGGAGTTAGGAGTGGCGCGTTCCGGCAAACGCGCTATAGCTAAGTTAACTATAGCGCTTTTGCGAGGAATACGCTACTGCTATTTTAGATAGCTATAGCATTTATTTCAGATAGCGTTATTGCTACTACAGATAGTGAAAGCGTTTTCCTGTAGAAAGTGCTACTGTTATTACCTGTAGCAGTCTTCCTATTTGTTTCTTTTATTTTCTTTTCTTTTATTTTCTCTCCCTTTTCTTTTATTTTCTTCCCTTTTTCCGAGAGCAGTGAACGAAGGGAAGGTGATACAATGTATATAACTAGGGATAATTAGATTTATGCCCCTAGTTGTGTCCCACTCGTCTGTTTTACCCCTAATTCCCAAAAGTCACCGGTTATGTCCAAGTCACTTTGCTCCTCTTATGCTTTTGCCCTTTGACCGTTTGACCGTCAGTTTGAAAACTTCATAACTAATTCATACTAAATCAGAAAAATACAAATAAGATACCAAAATGTTCAGAAAAACATCACCTATATGTCAGTGTCATTTGCATTCATGAAAAAAGTGTTGGAAGTGCCCATCCGAATGGGAACATATATATTACATCATTTGACGAATGCATAATGGCCAAGTGTGTACACCAAATGGGAACATATATATTATATCATTTGACCGATAACGTACGGTTCCTCAGCGTTGACGTTTTCGTTTTTGTGTGAGCTTCTTTCCCTTCTTGTTCGTTGAAGAATAATTGAGCCCCTTATTGTGACTTTTCCTTTTCCATGGAGTATGATCTTTCTTAGGTAATGTAGTATTGATTCTTCTTTTGACATATACTTCATCTTCATCGTCATCTTCCCTCATTGGGTTGCCGTACTGATCGTAGTCTTCCTCATTGGCGACTCCATCCATTCCAATGATGTTCCTTTTGCCTCTCCTCACGACAACACGGCTGGGATTGAATGGGTTGGTTATGAAGAAACATTGTGTCACATGCTTAGCGTGTACCCATGGCTCGTTTCTTTGTGATAGCGTTCACGGTAGCGCTCTTGGCGTCGGGTATAGTCATGGTGGTGAAAAACCTGTTTTCTCTTTCAACATTCTTAGCACATCTAACACGGAACATCGTCGCGTTGTGCAATTCAGAGTAGTCAAGCTCCCAGATCTCCTCGACCCTTCCATAAAATCACTCAGTTGGGCCGTTGTCGTTGCCGGTCATGCACTCCATCGTCACCCATAAGTTCTGATCATCACTATTCATATCTTTGGCCTTCATGTAGAAGCTGTATCCGTTGATATCGTATGCCTGATAGGTGATGAGGTTGGGCGAGGGGCCATGTGCTAAGGCGTATATGTGCAATCCGTCCATAGATCCCTCTTCCGGGAGATTAGCAATAATATGCTCTTTCAACCAATGCAGGAAAGTGGAGTTGCATACTCTAGTAACTTTGGCATCCATCCTGCATACTCCCGGTCACGATACTTCTTTGCGATAATTTCTTTGTGCAGTGCCACGAAAGGATCTACCTCGTCTAGGTGTTGTAGCACTACCAAGTTTGCTCTGTCAAAGTCGTTGCGTTGATCTGAGTATGCCATGTGCAGTTCCCTGCGACTGTTGGAGTGACCTTCTCCTTTGAGCCTCCCTTCATGCTTGTTAACTGGCAAACAAACACCAACACCAGGCGGCTGGTCCGCACCATATAGAAAATTCTCGCAGAAAGAGATGCACTCTTGTGTCAAATAGCCTTGGACGATGCTTCCATCCGGATGGGACATGTTAAAAACGAATCCTTTGATGATCCCATTCATCCTCTCAAACAGCATCATGTTGTGCAGGAATGACGACCCCAGGTCTATTATGTCGTCCACAATATGGACACATAGATGTACCATGACGTCAAAGAACACGGGCGGGAAGTACATCTCAAGCTCATTCAGTATCACAACGATCTCTTCATGTAGCCTTCGGAGCTGCTTCACACTGATTGACTTTCGAGAGATGACGTCGAAAAAGTTGCAGACGCCAAATAAGCGTGTCATGGACGTGCTTGTCCATTATCCTTCTAAGGGTAACAGGTAGTATTTGCATCATCATCACATGACAGTCACGGGACTTCATCCCGCTGAACCTTTTCTCGTTCGTGTCTAAGATATCTGCTTGTCTTGCCACATTAACCGGAACTAACTTTGACTCCGGTAAGGCACTTAAAGGATTGATCGATCTCAGCCTGAGTTAAGGTGAAGCAAGAAGGGGGGCAATAATCCTCTTCCTTTACTTTTTTGCCCTTCTTCTCCCGCCCCTCTGTCTCCGTCTCTGTCTCGTCTGACTTTTTACGGGGAAGCATGTGCAGATCTTCCCTGATTTCCAAATCTTGCAAGTCTTTTCTTGCCTTCGACCCATCCTTTGTCTTATCCGGCATGTTCATCAGTGTCGCGAGCAAGCTCTCAAGGACATTCTTACATATATGCATTTGATCAAGGCAATTAGGTATGTCGAGTCTGTGCCAGTACTCCAAGTCCCAGAACACAGACCTCGTCTTTCATACCTTCAGCAGCGGCTCCGGTGCCTTTTTCATCATCTTTCCTGGCGCGGGGCACTGTTCCCAGTTTTTCAACAGCTCATCGATTTTGGTGCCGCTCCGCTTACGTGGAGTTCCTCGATGCTCAGCGTGACCATTGAATAGATCTCCACGCTTTCTCCATGGGTTATCCTTCTTGAGCCATCTTCGATGCCCCATGTACACGATTTTCCCAGACCCGCCCTCTTTCCTTGACGTTAGCTGCTGAGACATCGTATCATCCATGCACCACGTAGATCCGCAATATCCATGGCACACCTGGCCTGCGACATATATGTAAGCGAGATAGTCGTGCACCGTCGTGATCAGCACGGCTCTCATGTATAAATAATCACGTTTGCTGGTGTCCCATGTCTTGGCCGGTGTTTTCCATAACATGTCTAACTCCTCTAGAAGTAGCCCCAAATACAGATTAATATTATTTCCCGGTTGTTTCGGCCTTGAATCAACATGCTCATGTGAATGTACTTCGACTTCATGCACAACCAGGGGGAGGTTGTACATCCATACAAACACGGGCCCTATGCTATAGTTGGTGTTTTGGCTGCCAAATGGATTCATGCCATCGGTACACGTGCCGAGCATGATGTTCCTTGCATCACATTCGAAATACCGATAGAAGCTGTTCAACGCTCTCCACTGGCTTCCATCCTTGACGTGTCTCAGCTTCAGATCATCTCCGTTGCCGGGCTTCTTCCTCTCCGCGTGCCTGCGCATGAGCTTTGCTTCCCTGTGATCAACAAAATACCGCTGGAGACGAGGAGTGATTGGTAAGTACCATACAACTTTATGGGAAGATTTGTTCCCGGCCTTCTTGTATCGAGAAGCATTGCACACCAGACAACTTGTTTTTTCCAGGTGCTCCTCCCGATAAATTATGCAATCATTGATGCATGCATGGTATCTAACATGCGGTAGATCAAGAGGACACACGATCTTCTTGGCCTCATCCACACTAGTAGGACATAGATTCCCCGCGGGAAGAACATCCTTTAGGTACTTGAGATGCTCATCGAGGCTAGTGTCGGTCCATTTGTTTTTAGCCTTCGTCTTCAGGAGTTGAAGCGTGAAACTCAAGCGGGTCACCTCAGGATTGCAACCATCATACAATGGAGTGTTCGAGTCTACCACCAATTGCTGCAGCTTAGCCTCCTCTATAGAAGCAGCTCTCTCAGTACTCGTCTCCATGCGAAGCAGTGCTCGAACATGAGGGTCCCGCACGATTGAACTTAGTACCGACGAACTCTGTGGCGTGGAGTCCACAATCTCTCTGTCGCCATGGCCAGCCCCTTCTCCGCCGCCATTTCCGGCTCCTTCTCCACCGCCATGTCCGACCTCTTCCCCGCCGTCATTGTCGATCATCTCTTCGTCTTGCCCCATGTCGTCATTGCCTGCCCCGTCGGCGTCCTCAACATCATCATCCTCAACTTCAATTATCCATCGAGTATAGCCATCCATGAAACCAGTCATGAGCAGGTGCACTTCGACACGACCATCGTCATAGGGGTCAAGCCAAACTATTCCTTTGCATCTTCGACACAGACATAAAACCTCTGTCAGGTTATTTTCATTCATGTCCTGCACCGCCGACCGCAACCACTTGTCCACCATTGTTCCGCTGACCATCATGAACGCCTGCACGGTAATAATAAACAATTTGATTATAAAAATGCATGCATGCATCAAAGTCATACAAAAATTGGGCATGACCTTCCCTAAAAATAGGACATATAGAGTTTGCCCGAAATTCATCGAAACGGAAATAAATCGACATTTCGGCAAAACATAGGCATCTCACGCACAATTCGGCGGCAACTCAAGCCACACACACAATTTCCATCATATCACGCGATTATGTAATATCGCACACGTACACATATTTCCATTCTTGAAAAGCACAAATTTTTAATCACCTATCTCGAGATCGAGCACGGTGATGATGATGTCGATCGGTGTCACCACACACCTAGGGAATGATCAAAAGTGTACAAAGCTTACTATGGCTAGATCTAGTTAGGGAGGTACATAGCTCACTTCAGTAAATGGGTAGATCTACCAAGCTAGTTGGGGAAGGAGATGACTATCTAGTGGAGGGAGAGGAAAAACAGAAAGGAGACGCATTAATAGAGGTGGTGTAAGTTAGCTAGGAGCAATAAAGAGAGAGAAAGGTAGGTAGAAGAAGGAGAGTAATGGGGGAGAAGAAGTGAGGAAGAAGCAAAGTGAGGGAGAGAGGAGGTGGGAGGTAGGGGAAAGTGAGGAAGAGAGGATGGGGGAAGGGGGAGGGAAAAAGGTGGCATATGTTGCGGCTTAGTAGTAGCGCTAGTCATAAACCGCGCTACTGCTATAAGCGTAGCGGCAGCACGCTTATGACACATGCGCTACTGCTAAGTGGGTTCCGCCATGTGTCCAGTTTAAAAAAAAAGCTGAAAGCACAAGTGCTCCCTAGGTGGTTTTGGTAATTAATGTCAACATATCTCTTGTTGGACTAACACTTTTATCTAGTATGTTTCAGATATGTTCAACAATGGAGTGGCATGGACTAAAAGATGTGGGAACTCCTTCAACATGCTAAGGACAAAGGATTAGCTCAAGCTTCAAGCTCAAGACTCTTCATTTTACATTTTAGTGATCCAAGATCAAATTGAGTCTATAGGAAAAGCCAATACTATCAAGAAGGGATGAGGTGTTGCTTAATGAGTTTCTTTCTCCACCGTGCTTAGTGATATTCTCCAAAACCCTCAACTACTTTCCCACTTCCACACATATGACCTAAACCTAAAGTCAAACTCGGCCCCACCGATTCTTTCTATCCGGCGCCACCGAGTTCAAATGTCTTAGCCACTGCCACAAACCCTAGACAAATCGGTCTCACTGATAGGGATCTCGGTCTCACCGAGATGGGATTGTAATCTCTCTGTGTATGTCCATTACCAAAATCGGTTTCACCGAGTTTGAGAAATCGGTACTACCGAGATTACAATGCAAACTCTCTGGTTAACTTATTACCAAAATCGGTCCCACCGAGTTTGAGTAATCGGTCCCACCGAGTTTACCTGACCAATGCTCTGGTTAGCTAATTACCAAAATCGGTCTCACCGAGTTTGTGTAATCGGCCTCACCGAGATTACGTTATGCCCTAACCCTAACCATATCAGTCCTACCGATTTGCATGTCGGTCCCACCGAAAACCCTAACGGTCACTAGATTTACTAAATCGGTCCGACCGAGTTTGTTGATTCGGTCCCACCGAGTTTGGTAAATTGTGTGTAACGGTTAGATTTTGTGTGGAGGCTATATATACCCCTCCACCTCCTCTTCATTCGTGGAGAGAGACATTAGAACAAACCTACACTTCCAACTTACCAGTTCTGAGAGAGAACCACCTACTCATGTGTTGAGGCCAAGATATTCCATTCCTACCATATGAATCTTGATCTCTAGCCTTGCCCAAGTTGCTTTCCACTCAAATCTTCTTTCCACCAGATCCAAATCCTATGAGAGAGAGTTGAGTGTTGGGGAGACTATCATTTGAAGCACAAGAGCAAGGAGTTCATCATCAACGCACCATTTGTTACTTCTTGGAGAGTGGTGTCTCCTAGATTGGCTAGGTGTCACTTGGGAGCCTCCGACGAGATTGTGGAGTTGAACCAAGGAGTTTGTAAGGGCAAGGAGATCGCCTACTTCGTGAAGATCTACCGCTAGTGAGGCAAGTCCTTCGTGGGCGATGGCCATGGTGGGATAGACAAGGTTGCTTCTTCATGGACCCTTCGTGGGTGGAGACCTTCGTGGACTCGCGCAACCGCTACCCTTCGTGGGTTGAAGTCTCCGTCAACGTGGATGAACGATAGCACCACCTATCGGAACCACGACAAAAACATACGTGTCTCCAATTGCGTATGAATCCTCCAAAACCCTTCCCTTTACATTCTTGCAAGTTGCATGCTTTACTTTCCACTGCTCATATACTCTTTGCATGCTTGCTTGTTATGTATTGTGAATGTTAAACTTGTGCCTAAACTCCACTTAAACTTAAAGAAGTTAAAAACTGCAACTTTGATACTTAGTGTCTAATCCCCCCCCCCCCTCTAGAGACCTCTTCTCAAGGTCCTACAAGTGATATCAGAGCATTGGTCTCCATTGCCTTGGTTTAATCACCATTGGAGGAAGATGGATGAGTCTACTTTGGGGAGTCCTAGACATAGAGTGCCTATTCTTGATGGAGAGTAATTTCATGAGTGGAAAAATGAGATGCTTGTAATTTTCAATCAATATCATTTGAACAAGTACATTGCTAGCCCTTGTGCACCTCATGTTGATCCTATGCATCCTACCCTTGATGAGTCAATTGACATGATTAGGAATCTTAGAACTGCCGAACTTATCATTAGAGGCTTGCCTAGAAACTTGATTGGATGTTTGCCTACTCTTAAGTGTGCCTACACCATATGGAAATTTCTTAAGGAATGCTTTCCAAATTATTACCTAAAAAATCTTGATGAAATTCTCCATAAGTCTATTGCCTTGAGTAAGACGAATACTAGTGATCCTATGTTTGGTGATCGTCTATTTGGACTTACAAACCTTATGCGTGCCAAAGGAGATGTTGGAATTATTAGTGATATTATTTTCGAAGCTATAAAAATTCATAAACAAGATCATTGTCAAAATCACTCTAACGAATTACCCTCTCTAGGATATGATCCACCACATGACGATGTTGACCATGGATACTATGATGAGGATGATGATAGTGACTTCGATCTTGATGATGCAATGAGACACTTTGGTCTTATGGAAAATCTTCGGGGATATATGGCAGGAGGAAAGGAATGGGTTCTTGATAGTGGATGTACCGATCACATGACCGGAGATAAAGACATGTTTCGTGAGCTTGCTGAAAATGATAGTCCTCGAAAGTATGTCACTTTCGGTGACAACTCAAAGGGTAAGGTGGTTGGCCTCGATAAGGTGGCCATATCACATGATAGCTCCATACAAAATGTCATGCTCGTTGAATCTCTTGGCTACAACTTACTTTCAGTATCTAGACTTGCTGATTTCGGTTTCAATGTCCTATTTACTGAAGTAGATTGCCAGTGTTTCATAGAGATAATCATAAAATGGTCTTTACCGGTGTGCGTAGAGGTGATCTATACATTGTTGATTTCACTAAAAAGGCTCAACCTAGAACTTGCTTTATCGCTAAATCCTCTAAAGGTTGGTTATGGCATAGACGATTAGGTCACGTTGGCATGAGAAACCTTTTTTTTTAGGAATTGGTGACAGGGGGAGAGGCTGCCACTGACTTTGTATTACTCACAACAGAATAGTTGGCATGAGAAACCTTGACAAGCTTATTAAAGGAAATCATATCCTTGGTGTTAACGATGTCATATTTGATAAGGATAGACTTTGCAGTGCTTGTCAAGCAGGTAAACAGGTTGGAGGAAGGCATCCCGTGAAGAACATCATGACCACAAGGAGGCCACTCGAGCTACTTCACATGGATATTTTTGGTCCCAACTCTTACAAAAGTCTCGGTGGAAATTCTTTTGGTCTAGTTATAGTTGATGATTTTTCAAGATTTACGTGGGTGTTCTTTCTCGATGATAAATCGCAGGTCCAAAAGATCTTCAAAAACTTCGCTAGGAAGGCCCAAAATCAATTTGAAGTGGAGATCAAGAAGGTTCGCAGCGACAACAGAACGGAGTTCAAGAATGCAAATGTGGACACCTTTCTTGACGAAGAGGGGATTTCACACGAGTTCTCGACTACGTACACACCTCAAAATAATGGAGTTGTTGAGAGGAAGAACCGGACGCTCATCGAAATAGCGAGAATGATGCTTGATGAGTACAAGACGCCGAAGCACTTTTGGGCAGAAGTGGTTGAGACAGCTTGTCATGCAACAAATCGCTTGTATCTTCACAAGCTACTCGGCAAGACGGCATACGAGCTCCTCACCGGTAACAAACCCCAATTTGGATACTTTCGAGTATTCAGCTCAAAGTGCTACATTCTTGATAAGCATCGTCATTCTAAATTTGCTCCTAAGTCTCATGAAGGTTTCCTACTAGGTTATGGCTCAAACTCCCACACTTACCGTGTCTACAACAATTTCACCCGAAAGGTTGAAGAGACGGTAGATGTGAAGTTTGATGAATCTAACGGCTCGCAAGTAGGGCAATTGCAAATTGATGTAGGAGAAAAAGATCCTTCAGAAGAAATCCAAGACTTGTATATTGGCAAGATCCGTCCAACAGAGGTGAAGGAGAGTACCTCGTCCGTCCAAGTGGAAGCTTCTACTTCACGACAAGGTGAACCAAGAGTTGATACGGAAGCATCCACAAGTGGAACACACCAAGACAAAGAAAACGAGGAAGTGCATCAAGATGAACGTCAACAACCTCTTTCTCCACCATGACAAGAGAACGACAACGCCAACAATGAAGAAGGACAAGAAGAATAACAAGATGAAGAAGAAGTTCAACCAAGAACCAAGCAAAAGCTTTCACGAGTTCGAGCAAGAATTGCTAAACACCATCCCGTAGAGCAAATCTACAATGATATTCAAACTGGGAGAATCACTCGCTCTAAAACTCGTTTAGCTAACTTTTGTGAAAATTATTCTTTCATCTCTAGCATTAAACCGATGAAGGTCGAAGAAGCATTGGAAGATCCGTATTGGATAAATGCTATGCATGAAGAGCTACACAACTTTGAGAGGAACCAAGTTTGGACATTGGTTGAGAAGCCCGACAACACCCTCAACATCATCGGTACCAAATGGGTGTTTCGCAACAAGCAAGATGAAGATGGACAAGTAGTTCACAACAAAGCACATCTCGTCGCCCAAGGCTACACACAAGTCGAAGGTATTTGCTATGGTGAGACTTACGCTCCCGTTGCTAGACTTGAGTCCATTCGCATCTTACTTGCCTATGCTAATCATCATGATATCACCTTATACCCAATGAACATTAAAAGTGCTTTTCTAAATGGTGAAATAGTGGAGGAAGTTTATGTTAAGCAACCTCCCGGCTTTGCCAATCCTAAGAAACCCAATCATGTTTACAAACTTCACAAATCCCTTTATGGTCTTAAACAAGCTCCTAGAGCGTGGTATAAATGCTTGACCAAGTTCCTTATTGAAAAAGGCTTTGAAATTGGGAAAATTGATTCCACACTTTTTACTAAAAGGTTTAATGGAGAACTATTTGTGTGCCAAATCTATGTTGATTATATTATATTTGGTTCAACTAACCCTCATTTTAGTGAAAAGTTTGGGAAGCTAATGTCGGAGAAGTTTGAGATGTCTATGATGAGTGAACTCAAATTCTTTCTTGGTTTGCAAATCAAGAAAACTAAGGAAGGTACCTTTGTCTCTCAAATGAAGTACACCAAGGACCTATTCAAGAAGTTCAATATGCAAGAATGCAAAGGTATGACTACACCCATGCCTACTAGTGGACATCTTGACTTGACCAAATATGGTGAATCGGTTGATCAAAAGGTTTATCGCTCTATGATTGGTTCATTGTTATATCTATGTGCTTCACGTCCCGATATCATGCTAAGTGTGTGCATGTGTGCACGATATCAAGCTGCTCCAAAAGAATGTCATCTTAAGGCCGTGAAAAGGATAGTGAGATACTTAATCCATACACCAAATTTTGGCATTTGGTATCCTAAGAGGGCCTCTTTCGATCTTGATGGCTACTCCGACTCGGACTATGCCGGAGACAAGGTTGATAGAAAGTCCACTTCGGGTACTTGTCAATTTCTTGGTAGATCTCTTGTGTCTTGGTCCTCCAAGAAACAAAACTCAGTATCCTAATCCATCGCCGAAGCGGAATACATTGCCACTGGTTCATGTTGTGCTCAATTACTTTGGATGACCCAAACTCTTAAAGATTATGGGATATATGTGAAACATGCTCCATTGCTTTGTGACAATAAAAGTGCTATCAAAATTGGTCATAATCCCGTACAGCATTCTCGAACTAAGAATATTGAAGTTCGTCATCATTTCATTCGAGATCATGTTGCTAAGGGTGACATTAATCTTAAGCATGTTCGCACCGAAAAGCAATTAGCGGATATATTCACTAAACCTCTTGATGAGAAAATGTTTTGCAGGTTAAGAGGAGAATTGAACATCATTGATGCTTCAAACTTGGAGTAGAAACTCCATTGGACACATGCAAGACATGAGCTTATGACTAATCCTTGATATTTCTCTTATGATGAAGATCTTATGTCTTGGATATATTTGCATCTTGCACGTTATATAACCCATGTAGGTACTTGGTTGAATCAAATTCCATGAGATTGTAATCTACTCACATATTGAGCAATCTCTACATCACCAAGTCTCTACACTATGGTGGTTAAAGACAAGGAAGCACGGAACCATTCAAACATATCCTTTGACAAATTCTATGTTGAGCTTCATGATTGTCATTTGTGGATACACAAGTGCTCTTCCTTGCAAGAACTAACCCATGTAGGTAGATGGACTCAAATTCCAAGTGGTGCTCCCAATTCTTGATGAGCTACATCAACCTTGAGCAACCCACACAAGTTCAACTACATGTTCAACACCACCAACCAAGGTATGCTATTCCATCTTAGAGAAGCTTTTCTCCAAGTCATGAGCTAAAGCAACTTGACAAGATGTGAATACATCAAGATGCTTAAACGAAAAATGGCAACCCCATTTTGAGCTTAAACGATGAGTATGACCTATGATCAAGTGATCTCACTTGACTCCTAAGTCAATATACTCTAACATAGGTGACTTTGTCGCCGACCATCTCTAGATGAAGTTCTCTTGTGTTCTTTTCTGTGTTTTTGCATTTGTCTCATGCATATTTGTTTCCCCTTCCAAAAAAAACTTCATCTAGATTTCTTTCTGTTTGCTCTGCATCTTCTGCATCCAATTCATTGCATATCATTCAGTACATTCCTTGCAAATCTTTGTGAGATCTTAAGTCTAGTGAGCTGAGGTGACAAGTGTTTTCTCTGCGATGAACTCGGTTTCACCGATTTGTTGTTTTCGGTCCAACCGAATCCTTTCGGTACAACCGAAGCATACCACTCGGTGCCACCGATTTCACAACAGGAAAAACAGTTTGCCACTTATTCTGTGTTTCTTCTGATTCAGCTCCACTCAATGAATCTTGTCCTCTACAAGCATCACATTTATATAAATGCTTTGTGTTGTGACTCAAGGATCAAACCCTTCTTGGAAATTGATGTCAAAGGGGGGGAGAGAGCTCACATCAAAGCTTATCACTTAGAGAGTTCACATCAGAGAGAGAGAGAGAGAGTATCACCTCCTCAGGGGGAGAAAGAGATCTCCAGGGGGAGAGAATACTCAAGTATAAAGTATTTCTCAAGGACCCCAGATGCTTGGTCTTCAAGAGGAGAGATGCCACATGTCTTCTTGAGGGGAAAGACATGTTCATATGTGCTTATTTGCATTAGCTCTGTTCAATTATATCCTTCATCTCTGATTTTCTGTTACCTATCTTCTCCCAGTATCCCATGCTAGATTCAGGGGGAGCAAGACATCTAAGGGAAAGAAATCATTTAAATTCATTGCATATCTTTACTCTTGGGGACATGTCTAATCCAATGTGGTACTTAGTACTCACTCTCTACATGTCATCCCAGTCTTGGTATTCTTGTGGTTTCTTCTGTTTGCTCTGGCTAGTAGATGTATCTGTGTTATCTAACCTTATTTATGCAGGTTCATAACATCCTAAGCCAACTGAAGACTACAAGGTAAGTATATGCATCACAATCATGTGTATGAGGAATTCTTGCTGATGTACATACTGTTTGCAAGAAGGACTCATGAGCATGAAGGTATTTTCTTTAATATTCTTTGCTCTGATGCATATGGCCAAGATACATGTAACACATTGCCTACTCTATCATGGTTATGCTCTCACATGCTTCTATATTCCATATTCACATGATTGCATACATGTAGGGGGAGCCTATGCTTGTTACATGTCTTTCCAAAGCTTTACTTGCTATTCTTTATATCTTTATGTAAAGCTTTGATGTATGTTGTCATAAATTACCAAAAAGGGGGAGATTGAAAGCACAAGTGCTCCCTAGGTGGTTTTGGTAATTAATGTCAACATATCTCTTGTTGGACTAACACTTGTATCTAGTATGTTTCAGATAAGTTCAACAATGGAGTGGCATGGACTAAAAGATGTGGGAACTCCTTCAAGATGCTAAGGACAAAGGATTGGCTGAAGCTTCAAGCTCAAGACTCTTCATTTTACATTTTAGTGATCAAAGATCACATTGAGTCTATAGGAAAAGCCAATACTATCAAGAAGGGATGAGGTGTTGCTTAATGAGTTTCTTGCTCCACAGTGCTTAGTGATATGCTCCAAAACCCTCAACTACTTTCCCACTTCCACACATATGACCTAAACCTAAAGTCAAACTCGGCCCCACCGATTCTTTCTATCCGACGCCACCGAGTACAAATGTCTTAGCCACTGCCACAAACCCTAGACAAATCGGTCTCACCGATAGGGATCTCGGTCTCACTGAGATGGGATTGTAATCTCTCTGTGTATGTCCATTACCAAAATCGGTTTCACCGAGTTTGAGCAATTGGTACTACCGATATTACAATGCAAACTCTCTGGTTAACTTATTACCAAAATCGGTCCCATCGAGTTTGAGTAATCGGTCCCACCGAGTTTGCCTGACCAACTCTCTGGTTAGCTAATTACCAAAATCGGTCTCACCGAGTTTGTGTAATCAGCCTCACCGAGATTACGCTATGTCCTAACCCTAACCATATCGGTCCTATCGATTTGCATGTCGGTCCCACCGAAAACCCTAACGGTCACTAGATTTACTAAATCGGTCCGACCGAGTTTGTTGATTCGGTCCCACCGAGTTTGGTAAATTGTGTGTAACGGTTAGATTTTGTGTGGAGGCTATATATACCCCTCCACCTCCTCTTCATTCATGGAGAGAGCCATCAGAACAAACCTACACTTCCAACTTGCCAGTTCTGAGAGAGAACCACCTACTCATGTGTTGAGGCTAAGATATTCCATTCCTACCATATGAATCTTGATCTCTAGCCTTCCCCAAGTTGCTTTCCACTCAAATCTTCTTTCCACCAGATCCAAATGCTATGAGAGAGAGTTGAGTGTTGGGGAGACTATCATTTGAAGCACAAGAGCAAGGAGTTCATCATCAAGGCACCATTTGTTACTTCTTGGAGAGTGGTGTATCCTAGATTGGCTAGGTGTCACTTGGGAGCCTCCGACGAGATTGTGGAGTTGAATCAAGGAGTTTGTAAGGGCAAGGAGATCGCCTACTTCGTGAAGATCTACCGCTAGTGAGGCAAGTCCTTCGTGGGCGACGGCCATGGTGGGATAGACAAGGTTGCTTCTTCGTGGACCCTTCGTGGGTGGAGCCCTCCGTGGACTCGCGCAACCGTTACCCTTCGTGGGTTGAAGTCTCCATCAACGTGGATGTACGATAGCACCACCTATCGGAACCACGACAAAAACATCCGTGTCTCCAATTGTGTTTGAATCCTCCAAAACCTTTCCCTTTACATTCTTGCAAGTTGCATGCTTTACTTTCCGCTGCTCATATACTCTTTGCATGCTTGCTTGTTATGTATTGTGAATGTTAAACTTGTGCCTAAACTCCACTTAAACTTAAAGAAGTTAAAAACTGCAACTTTGATACTTAGTGTCTAATCCCCCCCCTTTAGACACCTCTTCTCAAGATCCTACATAAGCGACAATTAGCAGTAACGCGTACAGTAAAAAGCGCTCTATTGCTATTACTTTATCAATAGTGCGCTTATGCAGGCCGCGCTACTACTAAATCTAGGTTGGCGGAAACTGTCGGTCCACTTTAGTAGCAGTGTGGTTCCGACAAACCGCGCTACTGCTAATTCAGTAGCAGTAGTGCCTGTTGTTTTCCCTCGCTACTGCTAATTAGCAGTAGCACCTTCCTCTGAACCGCGTTGTTGCTAAGATACTGTGTATAAGATTTTCCCTAGTAGTGCACATTGGATGGATCTTCCCAACAGATGGATCTTCCCAACAGATAGATCTTCAATTGCTTCCGAGGGGTCTTTGTCTCCTACATCAATTGGTAGTTGCTCTACTTGCGAGTTGTTAGATTCATCAAACTTCACATCTACCGTCTCTTCAACCTTTCGGGTGAAATTGTTGTAGACACGATAACTGTGAGAGTTTGAGCCATAACCGAGTAGGAAACCTTCATGAGATTTAGGAGCAAATTTTGAATTATGATCCTTAACAAGAATGTAGGACTTTGAGGAAAATACTCGAAAGTATCCAACTTGCGGTTTGTTACCGATGAGTATCTCGTATGTCGTTTTGCCGAGAAGTTTGTGAAGATATAGTCGATTCGTAGCATGACAAGCTATCTCAACCGCTTCTTCCCAAAAGTGTCTTGGCGTCTTGTATTCATCAAGCATCGTTCTTGCCATCCCAATAAGTGCCCGGTTCTTGCTCTCAACAATTCCATTTTGTTGAGGTGTGTACGTAGCCGAGAACTCATGTGAAATCCCTTGTTCGTCAAGAAAGGTATCCACATTTGTGTTATTGAACTCCATTCCGTTATCGCTTCAAACCTTCTTGATCTTCACTTCAAATTGATTTTGAGCCTTCCTAGCGTAATTCTTGAAAATCTTTTGGACCTGCGATTTGTCATCGAGAAAGAACACCCACGTAAATCTAGAAAAATCATCAACAATGACCAAACCGAAAGATTTACCACCAAGGCTCTTATAAGCATTGGGCCCGAAGATATCCATGTGAAGCGGCTCAAGTGGTCTTCTTGTGGTCATAATGCTCTTCACGGGATGAATTCCTCCAACTTGTTTTCCTGCTTGGCAGTCACTACAAAGTCTATCCTTGTCAAATATAACATATTTAACACCAAGGATATGATCACCTTTAATGAGTTTATTAAGATTTCTCATGCCAACATGACCTAATCTTCTATGCCATAACCATCCTTTAGAAGATTTAGCAATTAAAGAAGTACGAGGTTGCGATTTCTTAGTGAAATCAACAATTTATAGGTCACCTCTACGGATACCGGTAAAGACCATATTATGATTATCTCGACGAAACACTTGGCAATCTACTTCGGTAAATAGAACATTGAGACCAAAGTCAACTAGTCTAGGCACAAAAAAAAGATTATAGCCAAGAGATTCAATGAGCATAAAATTTTGAATAGATCCGTAATTGGATATGTCCACCTTACCAAGGGCAAGTAACTTACCCTTGGAGTTATCTCCAAAAGTTACATACTTGCATGGGCCATCATTTTTGTCAAGCTCCCGGAACATGTCTTTATCTACGGTCATGTGATCGGTACAACTGATGTCTACTATGCAACTTTATTCTTGTAGACTCGTGTTGGGCCTCCAAGCGTAGAGTTTTGTAGGACAATAGCAATTTTCCCTCAAGTGGATGACCTAAGGTTTATCAATCTGTGGGAGGCGTAGGATAAAGATAGTCTCTCTCAAGCAACCCTGCAATACAATACAAGAAATCTCTTGTGTCCCCAACACACCCAATACAATGGCAAATTGTATAGGTGCACTAGTTCGGCTAAGAGATGGTGATAAAAGTGTAGTAGGGATAGTAGATATGAGTTTTTGTAGTGCGAACAATAAAAACCAATAAGGCAGTAAATAGTAAAATGGAGCACAGGTGGTATTGCACTGATGGAAAATGAGGCCTGGGGTGCATACTTTCACTAGTGCAATCTCTCTACAATGCTAACATAGTTGGATCATATGATTACCCCTCAGAGTGTAATAAAGAATTACTCCCGAGTTCCTATTAGCGGAGAACAAAAGATAGAAAATGTTTGTAGGGTATGAAACCACCTCAAAGTTATTATTTCCGATCAATCTATCCTAGAGTTCGTACTAAAATAACACAAAGCTATTCTTTCTGATCAATCTATCAAGAGTTCATACTAAAATAACACAAAGCTATTCTTTCCGATCGATCTATCAAGAGTTCGTACTAAAATAACACCATATGACACACATCAACCAACTCTAATGTCACCTAGATACTCCAATGTCACCACAAGTATCCGTGAGTTAATTCTATGATATGCATCAAACAACTTCATGATCATAATATTCAATCCACACAAAGAACTACAAGAAGACCCCAAAGTTTCTAACGGAGAAAAGATAATAAAAATGTGCATCAACCCCTATGCATAGATTACCCCAATGTCACCTCAGGAATCCGCAAGTTGAGTGCCATAACATACATAAAGTGAATCAATATGATACCCCATTGTCACCTCAAGTATTCGTACCACAAGACATACATCATCTGTTCTCAGATCTGAACATTCAGTCCGACAAGACAAAACTTCAAAGGGTAAAGATTCAATTCATCACAACAAGAGTAGAGAGGGGAGAAACATCATATGATCCATCTATGTTGACAAAGCCCATGATATATCAAGATCGTGACATCTCAAAATCACGAGAGAGAGTGAGATATTAAACACATAGCTACTGGTACAAGTCCTCAGCCCCGAGGGTGGACTACTCCGTCCTCATTGTGGTGGCCGCCGGGATGATGAAGATTGCCACCAGTGATGATCTCCCCCTCCGGCAGGGTGTCGGAACAGGCTCCCGATTGGTTTTCGGTGTCTATAGAGGCTTTCAGCGGCGGAACTTCTGATCTAGGGTTATTTCTAATGGTTTCTCTATTTATAGGATTTTATGGCGTCGGTTTCACGCGAAGATGGGCCTCGAGGTGAGCACAATCCACCAGGGCACGGACAAGGGCCCAGGCGCACCCCGGTGTCTTGTGCCCTACTCCTTCCCCTTATGGCCCTTCCACGAAGATTCGGGGGTCTCTTTTGTTCCAAAAAATCATCAAAAAGTTTCAGCTTATTTGGAGAACTTTGATTTCTGCACAAAAAACAACACCATGGTAGTCTGCTGAAAACAGCGTCAGTTCGGGTTAGTTCCATCCAAATCATACCAAAACCATATAAAATTGTTGTAAACATGACATCAATACTTCATAAATTATAGATATATTGGAGACGTATCAGCATCCTGATACGTCCATTTTGTATCATGCTTTTATATCTAGATTTATTGCATTATGGGCTATTATTACACGTTATGTCACATTACTTATGGCTATTCTCTCTTATTCTACAAGGTTTACAAAAAGAGGGAGAATGCCAGCAGCTGGGATTCTGGGCTGGAAAAGGAGCAAATATTGAAGACCTATTCTGCATAGCTCCAAAAGTCTTGAAATTCCACGAAAGTCATTTAGGGAATTAATAAAAAATATCCAGCGGAAAAAATACTTGAGGGGGGCCACCCACCACCCACGAGGGTGGGGGCGCGCCCTACCCCCCTGGGCACACCCCCCAGCCTCGTGGGCCACCTAGCAGCCCTTCGGTGCCCATCTTTTGCTATATGAAGTCTTTTACCCTGGAAAAAAATCATAAGCAAGCTTACGGGACGAAATTCCGCCACCACGAGGCGGAACCTTGGTGGAACCAATCTAGGGCTCCGGCGGAGCTGTTCTGCCAGGAAACTTCCCTCCGGGAGGAGGAAATCATCACCATAATCATCACCAACGATCCTCTCAATGGGAGAGGGTCAATATCCATCAACATCTTCACCAGCACCATCTCCTCTCAAACCCTAGTTCATCTCTTGTATCCAATCTTTGTACCAAAACCTCAGATTGGTACATGTGGTTGCTAGTAGTATTGATTACTCCTTGTAGTTGATGCTAATTGGTTTATTTGGTGGAAGATCGTATGTTCGGATCCTTAATGCATATTAATACCCCTCTGATTATGAACATGAATATGCTTTGTGAGTAGTTACGTTTGTTCCTGAGGACACGGGAGAAGTCTTGCTATTAGTAGTCATGTGAATTTGGTATTCGTTCGATATTTTTGATGAGATGTATGTTGTCTCTCCTCTAGTGGTGTTATGTGAACGTCGACTACATGACACTTCACCATTATTTGGGCCTAGAGTAAGGCATTGGGAAGTAATAAGTAGATGATGGGTTGCTAGAGTGACCGAAGCTTAAACCCTAGTTTATGTGTTGCTTCATAAGTGGCTGATTTGGATCCACTTGTTTCATGCTATGGTTAGGTTTACCTTAATACTTCTTTTGTAGTTGCGGATGCGTGCAATAGGGGTTAATCATAAGTGGGATGCTTGTCCAAGAAAGGACAATACCCAAGCGCCGGTCCACCCACATATCAAATTATCAAAGTAACGAACGCGAATCATATGACCGTGATGAAAACTGGCTTGACGATAATTCCCATGTGTCCTCGGGAGCGTTTTTCTCATTATAAGAACTTGTCCAGGCTTGTCCTTTTCTACAAAAAGGATTGGGCCACCTTGCTGCACTTTATTTACTTTCATTGCTTGTTACCCATTACAAATTATCCTATCACAAAACTATATGTTACCTACAATTTCAGTGCTTGCAGAGAATACCTTACTGAAAACCGCTTGTCGTTTCATTCTGCTCCTCATTGGGTTCGACACTCTTACTTATCAAAAGGACTAAGATAGATCCCCTACACTTGTGGGTCATCAAACTGGCGCCATTGCCGGGGAGTGAAGCGCCTTTGGTAAGTGGAACTTGGTAAGGAAACATTTATATAGTGTTCTGAAATTTACTGTCACTTGTTACTATGGAACATAATCCTTTGAGGGGCTTGTTCGGGGTATCTTCACCCCGACCAGTAGAGAAGAGAGTTGCTCCTCAACCTACTGAACCTACTGAAAATGTTTACTTTGAAATTCCTTCGGGTATGGTAGAGAAACTGCTAGCTAATCCCTTTGCAGGAGATGGAACATTGCATCCCGATTTACACCTTATCTATGTGGATGAAGTTTGTGGATTATTTAAGCTTGCAGGTATGCCCGATGATGTTATTAAGAAGAAGGTCTTCCCTTTATCTTTGAAGGGAGACGCATTGACATGGTATAGGCTATGTGATGATATGGGTTCCTGGGACTATAAACGATTGGAATCGGAATTTCACCAGAAGTTTTATCCTATGCATCTTGTTCATCGTGATCGCAATTATATATATAATTTTTGGCCTCGTGAAGGAGAAAGTATCGCTCAAGCTTAGGAGAGGCTTAATTCAATGTTATATTCATGCCCCAATCATGAGCTCTCGAGAGAAATGATTGTTCAAAACTTTTATGCTCGGCTTTCTCTCAACAATCGCACCATGCTTGATACTTCTTGTGTTGGGTCTTTTATGATGAAGACTATTCAATCAAATGGGATTTATTGGAAAGAACTAAATGCAACTCTGAAGATTGGGATTCCGACGATGGTAAGGAGTCAGGTATGACACCTAAGTTTGATTGTGTTAAATATTTTATGGATACCGATGCTTTTCGTGGATTAGCACTAAATATGGACTTGACTCTGAGATAGTAGCTTCTTTCTGTGAACCATTTTCTACTCATGTTGATCTCCCTAAGGAGAAGTGGTTTAAATATAACCCTCCCACTGAAGTAAAAGTAGTTTCACCTATCACAGTTGAAGAAAAGACTATCACTCATAATGATCTTATTGTTCCTTCTACTTATATTGAGAAACCACCTTTCCCTGTTAGGATAAAGGATCATGCTACAGCTTCAACTGTGGTTCGTAAGAGTAATACTAGAATGTATACACCTCCTGAGCAAATTAAAGTTGAACCTAGTATTGCTATGGTTAAAGATATCTTGGCTGATAATATTGATGGGCATGTTATTTATTTTTGTGAACAAGCTGCTAGAATCACTAGACCTGATGCTAAGATACATAGACCTGTTGTAGGCATGCTTGTTATTTCTGTTAAAATAGGAGACCATTGTTATCATGGCTTATGTGATATGGGTGCTAGTGGTAGTGCAATACCTTTTTCCTTATATGAAGAAATTATGCATGATATTGCACCAGCTGAGGTAGAAGAAATTGATGTTACAATTAAGCTTGCCAATAGAGATACTATTTCACCAATTGGGATTGTTAGAGATGTTGAAGTCTTGTGTGGGAAAGTTAAATATCCTGCTGATTTTCTTGTTCTTGGTTCCCCACAAGATGACTTTTGTCCCATTATATTTGGTAGACCCTTCTTGAATATTGTTAATGCTAGAATATATTGCAAAAAGGATGTTGTTACTATTGGTTTGGGGGATAGGTCTCATGAATTTAATTTTGCTAAATTTCGTAGACAACCCCATGATAAAGAATTGCCTAGTAAGGATGAAATTATTGGTCTTGCTTCTATTGTCGTGCCTCCTACTGATCCGTTAGAGCAATATTTGCTAGACCATGAAAATGATATGTTTATGAATGAAAGAAGGGAAATAGATGAAGTCTTCTTTAAACAGGGACCTAGTTTGAAACACAACTTGCCTGTTGAAATCCTAGGGGATCCTCCTCCACCCAAGGGTGATCCCATGTTTGAGCTTAAACCATTACCTGATACTCTTAAATATGCTTATCTTGATGAAAAGAAGATATATCCGGTTATTATTAGTACTAACCTTTCAGAGCAAGAAGAGGAAAGATTATTGAAAACTCTGAAGAAGCACCGTGCTGCTATTAGATATACTCTTAATGATCTTAAGGGCATTAGTCCAACTCTATGCCAACACAAAATAAAATTGGAAGAAGGCACCAAACCAGTTATTGATCATCAACGACGCTTAAATCCTAATATGAAAGAAGTGGTAAGAAAGGAAATACTAAAGCTCCTTGAGGCAGGTATAATTTATCCCATTGCTGATAGTCAGTGCGTAAGTCCTGTCCATTGTGTCCCTAAGAACGGAGGTATTACTGTTGTTCCTAATGATAAAGATGAATTGATCCTGCAAAGAATTATTACAGGCTATAGGATGGTAATTGATTTCTGTAAATTAAATAAAGCTACTAAGAAACATCATTACCCTTTACCTTTTATTGATCAAATGCTAGAAAGACTATCCAAACATACACATTTTTGCTTTCTAGATGGTTACTCTAGCTTCTCTCAAATACCTGTGTCATCGGAGGATCAAGAAAAGACCACTTTTACTTGCCCTTTCGGTACTTTTGCTTATAGACATATGCCTTTTGATTTATGTAATGCACCTGCTACCTTTCAAAGATGCATGATGGCTATATTCTTTGACTTTTGTGAAAAGATTTGTGAGGTATTCATGGATGATTTCTCCGCTTATGGATCCTCTTTTGATGATTGCTTGAGCAACCTTCATCGAGTTTTGCAGAGATATGAAGACACTAGTCTCGTCTTGAATTGGGAAAAGTGTCACTTTATGGTTAATGAAGGTATTGTCTTGGGGCATAAAATTCCTGAAAGAGGTATTGAAGTTGATAAAGCTAAGGTTGATGCTATTGAAAAGATGTCATGTCCCAAGGACATTAAAGGTATAAGAAGTTTCCTTGGTTGCTGGTTTTTATAGGAGGTTCATGAAGGACTTTTCTAAAATTTCTAGGCCTCTGACTAATCTATTACAAAAAGACATTCCTTTTGTCTTTGATGATGATTGTGTAGAAGCATTTGAAATACTTAAGAAAGCTTTGATTTCTGCACCTATTGTTCAGCCACCTGATTGGAACTTACCCTTTGAAATTATGTGTGATGCTAGTGATTATGCTGTAGGTGTTGTTCTAGGGCAAACAGTCGATAAGAAATTAAATGTTATTCAATATGCTAGTAAAACTCTAGACACTGCCCAGAGAAAGTATGCTACTACTGAAAAAGAATTCTTGGCAGTTGTATTTGCTTGTGATAAGTTCAGACCTTATATTGTTGATTCTAAAGTAACCATTCATACTGATCATGCTGCTATCAAATATCTCATGGAAAAGAAAGATGCTAAACCTAGACTTATTAGATGGGTTCTCTTGCTCCAAGAATTTGATTTGCATATTATTGATAGAAAGGGAGCTGAGAACCCTGTTGCAGACAACTTGTCTAGGTTAGAGAATATTCTTGATGACCCACTACCTATTGATGATAGCTTTCCTGATGAAAAAATAGCTGTCATAAATGCTTCTCGTACTGCTCCATGGTATGCTGATTATGCTAATTACATTGTTGCTAAATTTATACCACCTAGTTTCACATACCAGCAAAAGAAAAATTCTTCTATGATTTAAGACATTACTTCTAGGATGACCCACACCTTTATAAAGGAGTAGATGGTGTTATTAGACGTTGTGTACCTGAGCATGTACAGGAATAGATCCTACGAAAGTGTCACTCCGAGGCATATGGAGGACACCACGCTGGAGATAGAACTGCACATAAGGTATTGCAATCCGGTTTTTATTGGCCTACTCTCTTCAAAGATGCTCGTAAGTTTGTCTTGTCTTGTGATGAATGTCAAAGAATTGGTAATATTAGTAGACGTCAAGAAATGCCTATGAATTATTCTCTTGTTATTGAACCATTTGATGTTTGGGGCTTTGATTATATGGGACCTTTTCCTGCCTCTAATGGGTATACACATATTTTAGTTGTTGTTGATTATGTTACTAAGTGGGTAGACGCTATTCCAACTAGTAGTGCTGATCATAACACCTCTATTAAGATGCTTAAAGAAGTTATTTTTCCGAGGTTTGGAGTCCCTAGATACTTAATGCCTGATGGTGGTTCACATTTTATTCATGGTGCTTTTCATAAAATGCTCGCTAAGTATGATGTTAATCATAGAATTGCATCTCCATATCACCCACAGTCTAGTGTTCAAGTAGAATTGAGTAATAGAGAGCTTAAATTAATTTTGCAAAAGTCTGTTAATAGATTTATAAAGAATTGGTCCAAGAAACTTGATGATGCATTATGGGCTTATAGAACTGCATATAAGAATCCCATGGGTATATCTCCATATAAAATGGTCTATGGAAAAGCTTGTCACTTACCTCTCGAACTAGAACATAAGTGTAGCGACCCGACCTCAGACGGTCAAGTCTCTGTGCTTACGTGTCATCCCTGGATCGGTATGCTGACACACACAGTATTTGAGGATTTATAACAGAGGTAAATCACATGTATAAAGTAATGTAAATACTATTACCTCAATCCAAAAATAGCGGAAGCAACAAGGTTGTGGATTCCCATCAACACCAACGGCAAAGTTGAGTATAGGAAATCATAACCCTATCGTATCACTTACTCGTCGTAAGATCCTGCAACATGAGACGTTGCAGCCACAGAGGGTCAGTACATTGAATGTACTGGCAAATTCACACCATAGAGCAATGATGAATAAAACTATCACTACATGCATATATGGCTGGTGGAAAAGCTCTACGGTTATAATGTTTTTGCGAAAAGCCAATTTTTCCCTACTGCAAAGGAATAAATTTATTTTTAACTATCATGGTGGTTGTTAAACATTGAGAATGGTTTACAGCATTCTCAATCCCAATTAAAAGTAATCATTAATAAACCCAACAATATTAAATTAGAGTAACATGTTGAGATTCACATGATATTCAAGTACTAGATACTCAAGATGTCCATAACCGGGGACACGGCTAATCATGATTAGTTTGTACACTCTGCAGAGGTTTGCGCACTTTTCCCCACAAGACTCGATCGCCTCCGTTTGGTTTCTCGCACTACATGGTGTTTGAGAAACGGATGACCGAGACATAGTCTTTCAGAAGCGCTAGCACCTTACGATGGTAGATCGATACACCTACATCCCCTACATCTGCTAGTCTACCACTATAAGAGTTCGCACGACTTAGTCAACTATGCCATAGCCCATAATGGCTTGTGGCTGCACACGGAAGTTACTAGCATGAATTATCTTATGATTCCTTTGAGCCTGGGTGGCGGTCCAAAGAAAAACAGGCAAGTCCTGATAGAAACTAGGTGCCTCAATCCACCCAGATGTGTATTTAAGTTGCCACCTTAGATAAACCATTAATTAACAAACTCACATCTGTCGTGGATATCACTCACCCAATCCACGTCTACTAGCATAGCATGGCATGATAAGCAAACGCAGAAGTAACTCCCAAAGGTTTCATAAGTAAAACAGGTAATAGGTACTACCTCATCTACTTCCCATCCCACAATTTAATTAGATCCTAATCATGCAATGTTTGAGGATTGATCTAATGCATAAAAACTGGGTAGTAGAAAAGTATGGTCAAAGTGTTACTTGCCTGCAATGTTGATGAAGATGATTCGCACTCAAAACTCTTGATAGTTCTATTCTCACACTCCGGTCAATCTATCATGAGCAAGCAATGGTAACACACATAAGCAATCACTCAAAAGATCGGAAAGAACGAAGAGTACGATTCGGAAAACATCAAAACCAAACAAATGACTCTTGCAGCATAAAACAATTTCTAATAGTACCAAAACTATGTGTATTTGGCCTTATCAGAAAGTCTAGGTCAAGAGCTTCGCTTTGCAAAAAGAATCAACTCAAACGGAGCTACGAAACAGAAGTTATGTTCAAACAAAGTTCAAAATCAAATCTGATCTAATTCAAATTTTAAACTTTCAAAAACATGTTTAAGTTGTTTTACTGGATAGAGGGGATCAAAACGGAGAAGTGAGAGTTGGTTTCGTTGAATTTGGATAAACGAGTAAAAAGTTGTGGTCGTTTTAAGATTAGGGACTAATCTGTGAAGAAACTAATTACATACGGGTCCCTGGCCGAAATTAACAGAAAAAGAAAAAGGCTAAAAAGCGAACGTTCGTTTACAAACTCTAACGAACGAACCGTTCGCTAGGTTGGGTAAACAGAGAGCAAATCCGATCCGTTGGCTCGAGATCCAACGGACGAGGACAGATCGGGCTAGGGTTTATCGAACTCCGGCGACGAACTCCGGCGGACGGCGGCGGTGGCTCCGGCGTGGCGGCGCAACGGCTGCGGTCGTCGAGGAGGGCAACAGAGAAGTCGGGGAGGGGCGGCGCGTCGAGGTGAGGAGGATGGCGGTGTCGGCGGCTGTCCTCGGCGACGGGGCGGAGCGAGGCGACGGCGGCTCCGGCGGGGCGGCGGCGAGATGCGGGAGGGGGCGGCGCGGCGCAGCAGAGAGGAAAAAGCGGCGGCGGCGCGTGCTTATGTAGAAGAGGGGGGCGAGGGGTTGCGTGGAGGAGGGGGCAAGGCGGCGTGGGCGTCCAGACGGCGTACGGCGGCGGCGATGTCGTGCGGGCGGCGGAATCCGGTCGGGAGGAGGAAGGCGGTGCGGGCGCATGGGCTGGCTGGGCCGTGGCCTGGCTGGCTAGCTGGGCCGGCCCTGTCGGCGGAAGTTTTTTTTAAAAAAAAACATTTTTTTCTAGACAACAAACTAAATAAAACAAAATAAATAACAAATATTATATAGGCATATAATATATCAAAATTTTCAGAAAAAGATTTCCTACAAGCTGAACATTATTATAGCTTTAAATAAAATCTACAAAAATTCAAATAATTCAAACAGTGCTACTATTCTAATAAAATCCAATAAAATCATTTTTAAAAATACCAAAATTAATTCAAATTTATTTCTCTCCAATTTTCTAATGTAGGGAATCATGTTACCCTATTTTCTATATATTTAATTTTTGGAGAAAAATAATTTGAATAAAACTCAAATAACTCCAAATTGAAAATATATTCAAAAGAACTTTGAATTTAATTCTTTGAAACTCCCAACTCATATTTCATATGCTTTGAAGAAGTCATTTTATCTTCGCTCGTGAAAATCATCGAGTTGCATAAAGTTCCAGGGTTGGAAATATTTTCCAAATGAAATTCAAATATTTTCAACACCCCTTGTCATTTAAATAAATGGAAGAAGTCATGTCATCTTCTCTCCAGTGTTTTGTGATGAAAAGAATTTGAATTCACGGAGATCATAAAAGCAAGATGAAAGTTTGGGAAAGTCCTTTTATTCCCTCTCATTTAACTTTCAAAAGTTTCGAATTTCACTCAACTTCACACAATCAAGCAACCAATAAATCAAATCTATCTATTTATTATAACATTCCAAAATTTAGAATTTTGGGATGTTACGAACCTACCACCCTTAAAATGAATCTCGTCCTCGAGATTCGGAGAGGCTAGAAAGAAATAGGTTAGGGTCGAGGTCTTCTCAAAATCCATCGATCATCACTGGGGTCTGGGGTGCTACCACCCTTAAAAACATCATTATGGTTCCATCAATACTCATATACCCCGTCCTTATTCTTGACAGTGTCGGTCTTCTCAGATCTTCGGTATAATTCCTTTTCTGGCTCTTCCGGTAGTGGCATAACCTTTACTCAATACTTCTGTCCTTTCCTCTTGGTAATGTTATTCCGAGATTGGGTCTTCTTAGCTGATGGGTCTGGCGCCAATACTAAACAAATATCGATATCTCATGGTGGTCAACAATTTATGGTCTCTCCTGCAGGAAATGGGTCTGGGTTGAACCTCACCGTACATCCTACCTTTGGCAACAGCGGCCTTGTACAAGGGAAAAATACTTATACCATTCTAATGTTCAAACAAGGTTTTGATCGCCGTCTCTCTACTATAGGTAAGTCACTCAGATTTACCATCCCACATAGCAAGGCGAACAACAAGAGTAAGTCGGTATGGTGATCAATCCATCCCGCACCCAAATCATTACCTTGTATATAGTTTAGCGAATCTCGCATTCTAACACTCGGTCATCCTCACAAGCATTGCAGAATTTCTCTTGTCGATGAACCAAGTTCGGATAAATCCATTGATTCTGCAAGCCAAACGAACATCTATCGTTCCTTAACAACTCTCAGGTTTTGCGTAAACTCCTATAAAATCGTCGGTGGGTAAGGGCATATCCTCTTCCATGGTTTTCCCTTCAGCAAGAGTGTGCTTGCTTCTTGGCAGGTCCTGGGGCCTGTGGGTTATGGCCCATCTCATCACTTATAAACCTTGAACTCATCCTCGGGGCAATTGATCATTATTCCAACATCCAGCTTCCTAGCATTCTTAAATCCATCCAATGGTACTGTCTCCAGCTTCCTTCTGTTGGCACCAAACTAGGATATGATTACTCAGACTCATCATGGAATTTCCATTGATCCTTATTTCCAACATCATACCTCCTTTATATCCAATAGAAATTCATCTCTTCATCCTCGTGGGATATCCAACATACCGAGATAAAACTTATACTTATGAAGTCCATACTCCACTTCGTGGAACATCATTATACTTTCCAGGGTCAAGCATCCTTACAGGGGAATATTGGCCATCCCTGCATGGCACTTCTTCAACTGGGAAACGTGAAACACATCATGAACTCCTGACAGTGCTTCGGGTGACTCCAATTTGTTGGCCACTCCTCCCATACGCTTCCAAAACTTGGTATGGTCCTACAAATCTCGGGGCTAACTTTCCCTTAACTCCAAATCATTTAACTCCTCGCAGAGAGGACACACGAAGACATGTTCTGTCTCTAATTTCATAGACTACCTCCTTGCGTTTTTGAGTCTGCACAACTCTTCTGCCAGAACTGAGCTACCTTCAGTCTATCTCGAAGCATCTTAACATCCTCTTCTGACTCCTTGATCACATTTGATCCAAACAACTGACGGTCTCCAACTTCATCCCACATCAACGGTGTCTCGCACCTTCTCCCATACAAAGCTCCAATCTCATCCATAGACCATGTTTCTCATATCCTCAAAAATGGTCAAAATCTTTCTTCATAGAGTAACAACTCATAAATCCAAAATAGTACCAACGATGATAACTTTATTTATTCTCCAATTACTACAATCTCCTGTATTTCCATTACATGCCTCAACTCAACATCTCAACACAGAAGAGATGTTCTCACTACTACTACTACATTTACATTGCTGATAACTCACATATTAGCACAAGTCTCCTTCTTCTTGGGACAATCCCTCGCAAAGTGCCCTGCTTCATTACAACGAAAACATAACACTTCTTACAAGTCTCAAGGTTTCCTCATGATCACATAGCCTCCTTGGGTCCTCGGCTTCCTTTTTGGGCAAGTGTTGATGTAGTGCCCTGACTCCTTGCACTTGTAACAGGTGACATGACTCAGGTCCTTCCTGGAATCCAATCTATTCCTCTTCCTGGACTTTTCCGTTCCAATCAGGGCTTCTATTTCCTGTGGGTCATACTCTACTTCCTCGGTCAGGAATTCTACTAGATCTCCATTCAGACAATCTTGGGAGATGTGTCCTTCTTCTCCACATGAATAGCATGACTTGGTGCGGGCTTTAATTTTGTTTCCTTTGTGTGTGTCCTCGACATCTTCCTTCGTCACAGGTTCTTCTAACATCTCCTTGAGGGCTCCTTTCATTTCTTCTTTCTTCTGCTGGATGGTTCTCTGTACTATAGGGTAAATGTGACACTGAGCAGGGTAGTGGGTAGTTCCTTCACACAAGAAACAAGTAATCTGCTTAGTTGGGCATTCTTCAGCTGGGTGACTTCCTTCACAATTAGGGCATTCATCCTTGTGTTTCTTATGGGTGTGTCCTATTTCTCCACAGAGCTTGCATGCACAAGGTTTCTTCATATCCTTTCCCGAAGGCTTCAATTTCTGGGACACAAACCGAGACATTAGCAAAGTCAACTTAAATTCTCCCCAAGTGGTTACTCCTTGCCATCCATTGATGGTTTGGTACATCCTCCACCAAGTAACAACACCTCTTTCAAAAATTCTGAAGAGCATGCTGGGTCATATCATTTCCGACTATAGAGTTATTCTTCATGTGATCCTCCATGTTCTGAATCCATTGGTCCATCTCCAATTGACTCATTGGTCCAGAAAATATGAGCTCATCTCCATTCATCCTCTATTGGGTCCATGGGTTTGGGGTGGGATAAGAGAGATCGAGAGGGATGCACACAGAACAAACAATAGTTTTGAAAAGACAGGTTTTATTGTGGCTGTCGGGAAAAAGACAAACAAATGACAGCTCACAATCATCGCATCTAACGTAAGTATAACAGGGGTTTGGTCTTCTAATGGTCTATAGATCTCAACGTCATCAACTCTTCAAGTCTTGTTCATGACTCCGATGGCTTCTCCCAATCGTTCTTGTCCTTCTCAAGTTCTTTTGCCAGATTATCTCTGTTGTCGTAAAGTCTATCATGGCGTCCTTCAATATTCCGGGGTTGCATTTCAGACTTCTAGGTTTCAACATCCTTGGCATGAACCATGGTCTAGTTCCTGATGAATCTCCGGTTTCTCGTGGTTTTGCTCCTCCAGCTTGGCTACTCTTATCTTCAGGGTCCTGCGTTCTTCATGAAATACTTCCTTGTCAGAATACTGCTTCCTGAAGGTCCATCTTAAACTTCTTGATGTAACACTCCAGATCCTAGTGATACACCAGCTAAGGTTAAAGTTTCATCCTTTGCTGACAGATGATCCATCAGCCTTCTACCATCCAATCCTTCCATGCATATGCATGCTTAACTCCGCACGATGACACAAAATTTTGAGTTCTAATGCTCCATGTTCCGGTCTTTCTCCGATACACCTTGATCTCGGGTATTGACAGCTTCCATAGTCTATCAAGTTCCATAAGTGTAGCCTTCCTTGGTCATACCAAATCTGGAAATTCTTCATATTCTCCTTCTCTTCAGAGTCTTCAACAGTTGTAGTTTCCATTATCATAATGTATGGTAAAATCCTCGTCATTCCGAATGGTCTTATTTGTCCGATATCTTGTACTCCTTGGAGTGGTCTCATCAGTCGAATCTTCGGGGGGGGGGGTCAAAAGGGGAAAAGGGGTATAGTCTCACTAAAGGGAATATTTGAATAAGCTCAGAAGAGAAGAGAGGTAAAAGATCTTTTTGAAAATGAAGTAGTAGAGAAAAATCATTCCTATGGGCTTGCCAGTTTCTAGGGTCACGTCCTACAGTCAACATGTGCTCTGATACCATCTTGTAGCGACCCGACCTCAGACGGTCAAGTCTCTGTGCTTACGTGTCATCCCTGGATCGGTATGCTGACACACACAGTACTCGAGGATTTATAACAGAGGTAAATCACATGTATAAAATAACGTAAATACTATTACCTCAATCCAAAAATAGCAGAAGCAACAAGGTTGTGGATTCCCATCAACACCAACGGCAAAGTTGAGTATAGGAAATCATAACCCTATCGTATCACTTACTCGTCATAAGATCCTGCAACATGAGACGTTGCAGCCACAGAGGGTCAGTACATTGAATGTACTGGCAAATTCACACCATAGAGCAATGATGAATAAAACTATCACTACATGCATATATGGCTGGTGGAAAAGCTCTACGGTTATAATGTTTTTGCGAAAAGCCAATTTTTCCCTACTGCAAAGGAATAAATTTATTTTTAACTATCATGGTGGTTGTTAAACATTGAGAATGGTTGACAGCATTCTCAGTCCCAATTAAAAGTAATCATTAATAAACCCAACAATATTAAATTAGAGTAACATGTTGAGATTCACATGATATTCAAGTACTAGATACTCAAGATGTCCATAACCGGGGACACGGCTAATCATGATTAGTTTGTACACTCTGCAGAGGTTTGCGCACTTTTCCCCACAAGACTCGATCGCCTCCGTTTGGTTTCTCGCACTACATGGTGTTTGAGAAACGGATGACCGAGACATAGTCTTTCAGAAGCGCTAGCACCTTACGATGGGTAGACCGATACACCTACATCCCCTACATCTGCTAGTCTACCACTATAAGAGTTCGCACGACTTAGTCAACTATGCCAGAGCCCATAATGGCTTGTGGCTGCACATGGAAGTTACTAGCATGAATTATCTTATGATCCCTTTGAGCCTGGGTGGCGGTCCAAAGAAAAACAGGCAAGTCCTGATAGAAACCAGGTGCCTCAATCCACCCAGATGTGTATTTAAGTTGCCACCTTAGATAAACCATTAATTAACAAACTCACATCTGTCGTGGATATCACTCACCCAATCCACGTCTACTAGCATAGCATGGCATGATAAGCAAACGCAGAAGTAACTCCCAAAGGTTTCATAAGTAAAACTGGTAATAGGTACTACCTCATCTACTTCCCATCCCACAATTTAATTAGATCCTAATCATGCAATGTTTGAGGATTGATCTAATGCATAAAAACTGGGTAGTAGAAAAGTATGGTCAAAGTGTTACTTGCCTGCTTGATGAAGATGATTCGCACTCAAAACTCTTGATAGTTCTATTCGTCACACTCCGGTCAATCTATCGTGAGCAAGCAATGGTAACCACACATAAGCAATCACTCAAAACATCGGAAAGAACGAAGACTACGATTCGGAAAACATCAAAACCAAACAAATGACTCTTGCAGCATAAAACAATTTCTAACAGTACCAAAACTATGTGTATTTGGCCTTATCAGAAAGTCTAGGTCAAGAGCTTCGCTTTGCAAAAAGAATCAACTCAAACGGAGCTACGAAACTCAAGTTATGATCAAACGAAGTTCAAAATCAAATCTGATCTAATTCAAATTTTAAACTTTCAAAAACATGTTTAAGTTGTTTTACTGGATAGAGGGGATCAAAACGGAGAAGTGGGCGTTGGTTTCGTTGAATTTGAATAAACGAGTAAAAAGTTGTGGTCGTTTTAAGATTAGGGACTAATCTGTGAAGAAACTAATTACATACGGGTCCCTGGCCGAAATTAACAGAAAAAGAAAAAGGCTAAAAAGCGAACGTTCGTTTACGAACGCTAACGAATGAACCGTTCGCTAGATTGGGTAAACAGAGAGCAAATCCGATCTGTTGGCTCGAGATCCAACGGACGAGGACAGATCGGGCTATGGTTTACCGAACTCCGGCGAACGGCGGCGGTGGCTACGGCGCGGCGGCGCAACGGCTGCGGACGGCGAGGAGGGCAACAGAGAAGTCGGGGAGGGGCGGCGCGTTGAGGTGAGGAGGATGGCGGTGTCGGCGGCTATCCTCGGCGACGGGGCGGAGCAAGGCGACGGCGGCTCCGGCGGGGAGGCGACGAGATGCGGGAGGGGGCGGCGCGGCGCAGCAGAGAGGAAAAAGCGGCGGCGGCGCGAGCTTATGTAGAAGAGGGGGGGCGAGGGGTTGCGTGGAGGAGGGGGCAAGGCGGCGCGGGCATCCAGGCGGCATACGGCGGCGGCGATGTCGTGCGGGCGGCGGAGTCCGGTCGGGAGGAGGAAGGCGGTGCGGGCGCGTGGGCTGGCTGGGCCGTGGCCTGGCAGGCTAGCTGGGCCGGCCCAGTCGGCGGAAGTTTTTTTTTTAAAAAAAAAACATTTTTTTCCAGACAACAAACTAAATAAAACAAAATAAATAACAAATATTATATAGGCATATAATATATCAAAATTTTCAGAAAAAGATTTCCTACAAGCTGAACATTATTATAGCTTTAAATAAAATCTACAAAAATTCAAATAATTCAAACGGTGCTACTGTTCTAATAAAATCCAATAAAATCATTTTTAGAAATAACAAAATTAATTCAAATTTATTTCTCTCCAATTTTCTAATGTAGGGAATCATGTTACCCTATTTTCTATATATTTTATTTTTGGAGAAAAATAATTTGAATAAAACTCAAATAACTCCAAATTGAAAATAAATTCAAAAGAACTTTGAATTTAATTCTTTGAAACTCCCAGCTCATATTTCATATGCTTTGAAGAAGTCATTTTATCTTCGCTTGTGAAAATCATTGAGTTGCATAAAGTTCCAGGGTTGGAAATATTTTCCAAATGAAATTCAAATATTTTCAACACCCCTTGTCATTTAAATAAATGGAAGAAGTCATGTCATCTTCTCTCCAGGGTTTTGTGATGAAAAGAATTTGAATTCACGGAGATCATAAAAGCAAGATGAAAGTTTGGGAAAGTCCTTTTATTCCCTCTCATTTAACTTTCAAAAGTTTCGAATTTCACTCAACTTCACACAATCAAGCAACCAATCAATCAAATCTATCTATTTATTATAACATTCCAAAATTTAGAATTTTGGGATGTTACAATAAGGCATATTGGGCCATTAAAGAGCTCAACTATGATTTCAAACTTGCCGGTGAGAAGAGGTTATTTGATATTAGCTCACTCGATGAATGGAGAACCCAAGCCTATGAGAATGCCAAACTGTTTAAAGAAAAAGTTAAAAGATGGCATGACAACAGGATACAAAAGCGTGAATTTAACGCAGGTGATTATGTGTTGCTATTCAACTCCCATTTAAGATTTTTTGCAGGAAAACTTCTCTCTAAATGGGAAGGCCCTTACGTTATCGAGGAGGTCTATCATTCTGGTGCCATAAAAATCAACAACTTTGAAGGCACAAATCCGAAGGTGGTGAACGGTCAAAGAATTAAACATTATATCTCAGGTAACCCAATAAATGTTGGAACTAATATTATTAAAACCGTAACCCCGGAGGAATACATAAGGGACACTTTCCAGAACGTTTCAGACTCCGAAAAGGAATAGGTATGTGGTACGGTAAGTAAACCAACTCCAAGACAATTCTAATAGCAATTTGTCTTTGTTTTGGAATATTTAAGAAAATAGGAAAATAAGAAGTAGTCCGGGAAGGACACGAGGCATCCACGAGGGTGGAGGGCGCACCATACCCACCTGGGCATGCCCCCTGCCTCGTGGGCACCTCGTGTGCTCTCCGGACTCCGTTTTCTTGCACGATACTTCTTTCGGTCGGTAAAAATTCATTATATAATCTCCCGAAGGTTTTTACCACCGTATCACACAAAAATCTTCTGTCTTTGTTTTGAGCTGTTTTTCTGACAGATCTAGAGCACCATGACGTCTTCAAGCGCTCCCAAGGACAAGTTTTTTGAGAGGGTCATCAACCCCTATCTCGCGGAGGTGCTGCATCACCATCAAACCATTGAGATGCGTGAGGGGGTGCTGCACATCCGCGATGTGGAAGGACCAAGGAGTACCGGAAGCGTGGAGACAAAGCTCGAAGTAATGGAACAACAAGTTTTCAAGTGCCAAGGGATGGTGGAGCGCGGACTTAACGCCAACCAGATGATGATCGCGGAGTTCACCAACAACCACAAGCTAGACGCCAAGAACGTTGGGGAGACCATCTTCAAGCTTCATGAGAAAATCGAGCACCTCCAAGCCTAGATCTATGACCTGCAAAACCAAAAATGTGAGTATGAATATAGATTCAAGAGGATGAGTTTGGCTGCAAATTTGAGGATCCTGGAGACTCGATCATCCTTTTATGATGGTGAGCCTATGCCTTGGAAGACGGACGACAAGCCTACATCGTCAACAACTCCTTCATCACCATCTCCGAGGAACTAATCACATGGGTATGGGCACTCCCCTTGGCAACTGCCAAGCTTGGGGGAGGTGCCCCGGTATCGTATCACCATCACACTCCTATCTTTACCTTTTTCTTAGTTTGATCCTTTTGGTAATATCTTGATCTAGTAGAATAAAGTTTTGGTATGAATTAGTTTTGAGTTTGGCTTTGTGATCCCTTTATGTAATCGAGTACGTGAGCTATATATAATAAAGATTAGTGTTGAGTCAAGGCTTTGCTATCTTGCTATGATCTTGAGGAAATAAAAGAGTAAAAAGAAATAAAAGAGATCATATTGATCTTGTGGATAGTAATGACTTCACATATAAAGAGTATGATGATTAAAAGTTGTTGAGAGTTGGCAAACATAGTTTTGGTCATCTTGCAATTAATAGGAAGTAATAAAGAAAGAGAGGCTATCACGTATAAATATACTATCTTGGACATCTTTTATGATTGTGAGCACTCATTAAAGTATGACATGCTAAAGAGTTGATGTTGGACAAGGAAGACAACGTAATGGGTTATGTTTTCTCACATCTTATTTAAAGTATATTGTGATGTATCATTCAAACATGTTGAGCTTGCCTTTCCCCCTCATGCTAGCCAAATTCCTTGCACCAAGTAGAGATACTACTTGTACTTCCAAATATCCTTAAACCCAGTTTTGCCATGAGAGTCCACCATACCTATCTATGGATTGAGTAAGATCCTTCAAGTAAGTTGTCATGTTGCATGCCATAAAAATTGCTCCCTAAATATGTATGACTTATTAATGTGGAGAAAAAAAGCTTTATACGATCTTGTGATATGGAAGTAATAAAAGCGATGGACTACATAATAAAGGTTCATACCACTAGTGGCAATATAAAGTGACATTTTTTTGCATTAAGATTTCATGCATCCAACCAAAAAGCACATGACAACCTATGCTTCCCTATGCGAAGGGCCTATCTTTTACTTTATGCCTTATACCTTATGAAAGAGTCAAGGTGATCTTCATCTTTCCCTTTTTCATTTTATCCTTTGGCAAGCACCTCGTGTTGGAAAGATCCTGATATATATATATATATATATATATATATATATATATATATATATCCAATTGGATGTAAGTTAGAATGAACTATATTGTTGACATTACCCTTGAGATAAAAGGTTGGGAGGCAACACTATAAGCCCCTATCTTTCTCTGTGTCCGATTAAGACTCCAGAACCATAAGTATTGCGTGAATGTTAGCAATTGTGGAAGACTAAATGATAGTTGAGTACGTGGACTTGCTGAAAAGCTCTATTATTGACTCTTTCCGATGTTATAATAAATTACAATTGCTTCAATGACTGAGATTATCATTTGTTAGTTATCAATGAAGTTTCTGAATCATACTTGACATATGACAATATATATATATATATGTATATATATATATGTTGCTGTTATAAGAATGATCATGATGCCCTCATGTCTGTATTATATTTTTATCGACACCTCTATCTCTAAACATGTGAACATATTCTTCGATATCGGCTTCCACTTGAGGACAAGCTGTTGGGGAACGTAGTAATTTCAAAAAAATTCCTACGCACACGCAAGATCATGGTGATGGCATAGCAACGAGAGGGGAGAGTATTGTCCACGTACCCTCGTAGACCGTAAGCGGAAGCGTTATGACAACGCGGTTGATGTAGTCGTACGTCTTCACAATCCGACCGATCCAAGTACCGAACGTACGGCACCTCCGAGTTCAGCACACGTTCAGCTCGATGACGATCCCCGGGCTCCGATCCAGCAAAGCGTCGGGGATGAGTTCCGTCAGCACGACGGCGTGGTGACGATGATGATGTTCTACCGACGCAGGGCTTCGCCTAAACTCTGCGATGATATGACCGAGGTGGAATATGGTGGAGGGGGGCACCGCACACGGCTAAGGAACGATCCGTAGATCAACTTGTGTGTTCTGGCGTGCCCCCCGCCCCCGTATATAAAGGAGCAAGGGAGGAGGTGGCCGGCCTAGGAGGAGGCGCACCAAGGAGGAGTCCTACTCCCACCGGGAGTAGGATTCCCCCCCTTCCAAGTAGTAGGAGTAGGAGTTAAGGAAAGGGGGGAGAGAAGAGAAGGAAGGAGGGGGCGCAGCCCCTCCCCCTAGTCCAATTCGGACTAGGCCTTGGGGGGGCGCCCAACCTCTCCTCTCTCTTTCCCCTAAAGCCCAATAAGGCCCATATACTCCCCGGCGAATTCCCGTAACTATCCAGTACTCCGAAAAATACCCGAATCACTCGGAACCTTTCCGAACTCCGAATATAGTCGTACAATATATCGATCCTTACGTCTCGACCATTTTGAGGCTCCTCGTCATGTCCACGATCTCATCCGGGACTCCGAACCCCTTCGGTACATCAAAACTCATAAACTCGTAATATAACTGTCATCGTAACGTTAAGCGTGCGGACCCTACGGGTTCGAGAACTATGTAGACATGACCTAAAACTATTCTCGGTCAATAACCAATAGCGGAACCTGGATACCCATATTGGCTCCTACATGTTCTACGAAGATCTTTATCGGTCAAAACGCATAACAACATACGTTGTTCCCTTTGTCATCGGTATGTTACTTGCCCGAGATTCGATCGTCGGTATCCAATACCTAGTTCAATATCGTTACCGGCAAGTCTCTTTACTCGTTACGTAATGCATCATTCTGTAACTAACCCATTAGCTACATTGCTTGCAAGGCTTATAGCGATGTGCATTACCGAGAGGGCCCAGAGATACCTCTCCGACAATCGGAGTGACAAAACCTAATCTCGAAATACGCCAACCCAACATGTACCTTCGAAGACATCTGTAGTACTCCTTTATAATCACCCAGTTACGTTGTGACGTTTGGTAGCACCCAAAGTGTTCCTCCGGTAAACGGGAGTTGCATAATCTCATAGTTACAGGAACATGTATAAGTCATGAAGAAAGCAATAGCAATATACTAAACGATCAAGTGCTAGGCTAACGGAATGGGTCATGTCAATCACATCATTCTCCTAATGATGTGATCCCGTTAATCAAATGACAACTCTTTTGTCCATGGCTAGGAAACATAACCATCTTTGATAAACGAGCTAGTCAAGTAGAGGCATACTAGTGACACTATGTTTGTTTATGTATTCACACATGTATTATGTTTTCGGTTAATACAATTCTAGCATGAATAATAAACATTTATCATGATATAAGGAAATAAATAATAACTTTATTATTGCCTCTAGGGCATATTTCTTCAGTCTCCCACTTGCACTAGAGTCAATAATCTAGTTCACATCATCATGTGATCAACACCCAAAGGGTTTTTTCACATCGCTATGTGATTAACACCCAAAGAGTACTAAGGTATGATCATGTTTTGCTTGTGAGAGAAGTTTAGTCAACGGGTCTGTCATATTTAGAGCCGTATGTATTTTGCAAATATTCTATGTCCACAATGCTCTGCACGGAGCTACTCTAGCTAATGGCTCCCACTGTCAATATGTATCCAGATTGAGGCTTAGAGTCATCTGGATTGGTTTAAAAGCTTGCATCGTTGTAACTTTTTATGACGGGCTCTTTTATCACCTCCATAATCGAGAAACATCTCCTTAGTCCTCACTAAGGATATTCTTGACCGTTGTCCAGTGATCTACTCTTAGATCAAAATTGTATTCCTTTGTCAAACTCAGAGCAAAGTATACAATAGGTCTGGTTCACAGCATAGCATACTTTATAGAACCTATGACTGAGGCATAGGGAATGACTTTTCATTCTCTTTCTATTTTCTGCCATGGTCGGGTCTTGAGTCTTACTCAACTTCACACCTTTGCATCACAGGCAAGAACTCCTTCTTCGACTGTTCTATTTTTAACTATTTCAAAAATTTATCAAGGTATGTACTCATTGAAAAAATCTTATCAAGCGTCTTGATCTATCTATATAGATCTTGTTGCTCAATGTGTAAGCAGCTTCACCGAGGTCTTTCATTGAAAAACTTTTATTCAAGTATCCCTTTATGCTATCCAGAAATTCTATATCATTTCTGATCAACAATATGTCATCTATATATAGTATCAGAAATGCTACAGAGCTCCCACTCACTTTCTTGTAAATACAGGCTTCACCGCAAGTCTGTATAATACTATATGCTTTGATCAACTTATCAACGCGTATATTCCAACTCTGAGATGCTTGCACCAGTCCATAGATGGATCGCTGGAGCTTGCACATTTTGTTAGTACCTTTAGGATTGACAAAACCTTCTGGTTGCATCATATACAACTCTTCGTTAAGAAAACCATTAAGGAATGAAGTTTTGACATCCATTTGCCAGATTTCATAAAATGTGGCAATTGCTAACATGATTCGGACAGACTTAAGTATCGCTACAGTTGAGAAAATCTCATTGTAGTCAACACTTTGAACTTGTCGAAAACCCTTTTGCGACAAGTCGAGCTTTGTAGATAGTAACACTACTATCAGCACATGTCTTGCTCTTGAAGATCGATTTATACAATATGGCTTGCCGATCATCGGGCAACTCCACCAAAGTCCACACTTTGTTCTCATACATGGATCCCATCTCAGATTTCATGGCCTCAAGCCATTTCGCGGAATCTGGGCTCATCATCGCTTCCTCATAGTTCGTAGGTTCATCATGGTCTAGTAACATGACTTCCAGAATAGGATTACCGTACCACTCTGGTGCGGATCTTAATCTGGAAGATCTACAAAGTTCGGTAGTAACTTGATCTGAAGCTTTATGATCATCATCATTAGCTTCCTCACTAATTGGTGTAGGAATCACTGGAACTGATTTCTGTGATGAACTACTTTCCAATTCGGGAGAAGGTACAAATTACCTTATCAAGCTCTACTTTCCTCCCACTCACTTCTTTCGAGAGAAACTCCTTCTCTAGAAAGGATCCATTTTTAGCAACGAATATCTTGCCTTCGGATCTGTGATAGAAGGTGTACCCAATAGTTTCCTTTGGGTATTCTATGAAGACGCACTTCTTCGATTTGGGTTTGAGCTTATCAGGATGAAACTTTTTCACATAAGCATCACAGCCCCAAACTTTAAGATACGACAACTTGGGTTTCTTGCTGAACCACAGTTCATATGGTGTCGTCTCAACGGATTTAGATGGTGCCCTTTTTAATGTGAATGCAGTTGTCTCTAATGCATAAGCCCAAAACAATAGTGGTAAAACAGTAAGAGACATCATAGATCGCACCATATCAATAAAGTGCGGTTACGATGTTCGGACACACCATAACGTTGTGGTGTTCCAGGTGGCGTGAGCTGTGAAACTATTCCACATTGTTTTAATTGAAGACCAAACTCGTAACTCAAATATTCGTCTCAGCGATCAGATCGCAGAAACTTTATTTTCTTGTTACGATGATTTTCCACTTCACTCTAAAATTCTTTGAACCTTTCAACTATTTCAGACTTATATTTCATCAAGTAGATATACCCATATCTGCTCAAATCATCTTGTGAAGGTCAGAAAATAACGATACTTGCCACGAGCATCAACACTCATTGGATCGCATACATCGGTATGTATTATTTCCAATAAGTCAGTAGCTTGTTCCATAGTTCTGAAGAACGGAGTTTTAGTCATCTTGCCCAAAAGGCACGGTTCGCAAGCATCAAATGATTCATAACCAAGTGATTCCAAAACTCCATCTTTATGGAGTTTCTTCATGCGCTTTACACCGATATGACCCAAACGGCAGTGCCACAAATAAGTTGCACTATCATTATTAACTTTGCATCTTTTGGCATCAATATTATGAATATGTGTATCACTACGATCGAGATCCAACAAACTATCTTCATTGGGTGTATAACCATCGAAGGTCTTATTCATGTAAACAGAATAACAATTATTCTTTAACTTCAAATGAATAACCGCATCGCAACAAACATGATCAAATCATATTCATGCTCAACGCAAATGCTAAATAACATTTATTTAGGTTTAACACTAATCTCGAAAATATAGGGAGTGTGTGATGATGATCATATCAATCTTGGAACTATTTCCAACACTCATCGTCACTTCCCCTCAACTAGTCTCTGTTTATTATGTAACTCCTGTTTCGATTTACTAATCTTAGCAACCGAACAAGTATCAAATACTCAGGGGCTACTATAAACACTAGTAAGGCACACATCAAACACCTGTATATCAAATACACCCTTGTTCACTTTGCCATCCTTCTTATCCACCAAATATTTAGGGCATTTCCGCTTCCAGTGACTATTTCCTTTGCAGTGTAAGCACTCAGTTTCAGGCTTTGGTCCAGCTTTGGTCTTCTTCACGGGAGTGACAACTTGTTTGCCATTCTACTTGAAGTTTCCCTTTCTTTCCCTTTGCCCTTTTCTTGAAACTAGTGGTCTTGTCAATCATCAACACTTGATGCTCTTTCTTGATTTCTACCTTCGTCGATTCCAACGTCACGAAGAGCTCGGGAAACGTTTCCGTCATCCCTTGCATACTATAGTTCATCACGAAGTTCTAGTAACTCAGTGATGGTGACTAGAGAATTCTGTCAATCACTATCTTATCTGGAAGATTAACTCCCAATTGATTCAAGTGATTGAAGTACCCATACAATCTGAGCACATGCTCACTAGTTGAGCGATTCTCCTCCATCTTTTAGCTATAGAACTTGTTGGAGACTTCATATCTCTCAACTCGGGTATTTGCTTGAAATATTAACTTCAATTCCTGGAACATCTTATATGGTCCATGACGTTTAAAACATCTTTGAAGTCCCGATTCTAAAGCCGTTAAGCATGGTGCACTAAACTATCAAGTAGTCATCATATTGAGCTAGCCAAACGTTCATAACGTCTGCATCTGCTCCTGCAATAGGTTTGTCACCTAGCGGTGCATCAAGGACATAATTCTTCTGTGCAGCAATGAGGATAAACCTCAGATCACGGATCCAATCCGCATCATTGCTACTAATATCTTTCAACACAGTTTTCTCTAGGAACATATCAAAATAAACATATGAAAGCAACAACGCGAGCTATTGATCTATAACATAATTTGCAAAATACTACCAGGACTAAGTTCATGATAAATTAACGTTCAATTAATCATATTACTAAAGAACTCCCACTTAGATAGACATCCCTCTAATCTTCTAAGTGATTGCGTGATCCATATCAACTACACCATGTCCGATCGTCACGTGAGACGGAGTAGTTTCAACGGTGAACATCAATATGTTGATCATATCTACTATATGATTCACGCTCGACCTTTCGGTCTCCGTGTTTCGAGGCCATATCTGTTATCTGCTAGGCTCATCAAGTTTAACCTGAGTATTCCGCGTGTGCAACTGTTTTGCACCCGTTGTATTGGAACGTAGAGCCTATCACACCCGATCATCACGTGGTGTCTCAGCACGAAGAACTTTCGCAACGGTGCATACTCAGGGAGAACACTTCTTGATAATTTAGTGAGAGATCATCTTAAGATGCTACCGTCAATCAAAGCAAGATAAGATGCATAAAGGATAAACATCACATGCAATCAATATAAGTGATATGATATGGCCATCATCATCTTGTTCTTGTGATCTCCATCTCCGAAGCACCGTCGTGATCACCATCGTCACCGGCGCGACACCTTGATCTCCATCGTAGCATCGTTGTCGTTACGCCATCTATTGCTTCTACGACTATCGCTACCGCTTAGTGATAAAGTAAAGCAATTACAGGGCGTTTGCATTTCATACAATAAAGCGACAACCATATGGCTCCTGCCAGTTGCCGATAACTCAGTTACAAAACATGATCATCTCATACAATAAAATATAGCATCACGTCTTGACCATATCACATCACAACATGCCCTGCAAAAAAAAGTTAGACGTCCTCTACTTTGTTGTTGCAAGTTTTACGTGGCTGCTACGGGCTGAGCAAGAACCGTTCTTACATATGCATCAAAACCACAACGATAGTTTGTCAAGTTAGTGATGTTTTAACCTTCGCAAGGACCGGGCGTAGCCACACTCGATTCAACTAAAGTTGGAGAAACAGACACCCGCCAGTCACCTGTGTGCAAAGCATGGCGGTAAAACCAGTCTCGCGTAAGCGTACGCGTAATGTCGGTCCGGGGCGCTTCATCCAACAATACCACTGAACCAAAGTATGACATGCTGGTAAGCAGTATGACCTGTATCGTCCACAACTCACTTGTGTTCTACTCGTGCATATAACATCAACGCATAAAACCTAGGCTCTGATACCACTGTTGGGGAACGTAATAATTTCAAAAAAAATCCTACGCACACGCAAGATCATGGTGATGGCATAGCAACGAGAGGGGAGAGTATTGTCCACGTACCCTCGTAGACCGTAAGAGAAAGCGTTATGACAACGCGGTTGATGTAGTCGTACGTCTTCACGATCCGACCGATCCAAGTACCGAACGTACGGCACCTCCGAGTTCAGCACACGTTCAGTTCGATGATGATCCCCGGGCTCCGATCCAGCAAAGCGTCGGGGATGAGTTCCGTCAGCACGACGGCGTGGTGACGATGATGATGTTCTACCGACGCAGGGCTTCGCCTAAACTCCGCGATGATATGACCGAGGTGGAATATGGTGGAGGGGGGCACCGCACACGGCTAAGGAACGATCCGTAGATCAACTTGTGTGTTCTGGCGTGCCCCCCGCCCCCGTATATAAAGGAGCAAGGGAGGAGGTGGCCGGCCTAGGAGGAGGCGCACCAAGGAGGAGTCCTACTCCCACCGGGAGTAGGATTCCCCCCCTTCCAAGTAGTAGGAGTAGGAGTCAAGGAAAGGGGGAAGAGAAGAGAAGGAAGGAGGGGGCGCAGCCCCTCCCCCTAGTCCAATTCGGACTAGGCCTTGGGGGGGCGCCCAACCTCTCCTCTCTCTTTCCCCTAAAGCCCAATAAGGCCCATATACTCCCCGGCGAATTCCCGTAACTCTCCGGTACTCCGAAAAATACCCGAATCACTCGGAACCTTTCCGAACTCCGAACATAGTCGTCCAATATATCGATCTTTACGTCTCGACCATTTCGAGACTCCTCGTCATGTCCCCGATCTCATCCGGGACTCCGAACCCATTCGATACATCAAAACTCATAAACTCATAATATAACTGTCATCGTAACGTTAAGCGTGCGGACCCTACGGGTTCGAGAACTATGTAGACATGACCTAGAACTATTCTCGATCAATGACCAATAGCGGAACCTTGATGCCCATATTGGCTCCTACATATTCTACGAAGATCTTTATCGGTCAACCCGCATAACAACATACGTTGTTCTCTTTGTCATCGCTATGTTACTTGCCCGAGATTCGATCGTCGGTATCCAATACCTAGTTCAATCTCATTACCGGCAAGTCTCTTTACTCATTACGTAATTCATCATTCCGTAACTAACTCACTAGCTACATTGCTTGCAAGGCTTATAGTGATGTGCATTACTGAGAGGGCCCAGAGATACCTCTCGGACAATCGGAGTAACAAAACCTAATCTCGAAATACGCCAACCCAACATGTACCTTCGGAGACACCTGTAGTACTCCTTTATAATCACCCAGTTACGTTGTGACATTTGGTAGCACCCAAAGTGTTCCTCCGGTAAATGGGAGTTGCATAATCTCATAGTTACAGGAACATGTATAAGTCATGAAGAAAGTAATAGCAATATACTAAACAATCAAGTGCTAGGCTAACGGAATGGGTCATGTCAATCACATCATTCTCCTAATGATGTGATCCCGTTAATCAAATGACAACTCTTTTGTCCATGGCTAGGAAACATAACCATCTTTGATAAACGAGCTAGTAAAGTAGAGGCATACTAGTGACACTATGTTTGTCTATGTATTCACACATGTATTATGTTTCCGGTTAATACAATTCTAGCATGAATAATAAATATTTATCATGATATAAGGAAATAAATAATAACTTTATTATTGCCTCTAGGGCATATTTCCTTCACAAGCGAGGTCTAAGCTTGGGGGAGTTGACATGTCCATTTTGCATCATGCTTTTATATCTATATTTATTGCATTATGGACTGTATTACACATTATGTCACAATATTATGGCTATTCTCTCTTATTCTACAAGGTTTACATAAAGAGGGAGAATGCCGGCAGCTGGGATTCTAGGCTGCAAAAGGAGCAAATATTGAAGACCTATTCTTCATAGCTCCAAAAGTCCTGAAAATCCACGAAAGTCATTTTGGGAATTAATAGAAAATATCCAGCGGAAGAAATACCTGAGGGGGGCCACCCACCACCCACGAGGGTGGGAGGCGTGCCCTACCCCCTTGGGCGCGCCCCCCTGCATCGTGGGCCACCTGGCAGCCCTCCGGTGCCCATCTTCTTCTATATGAAGTCTTTTACCCTGGAAAAAATCATAAGCAAGCTTACGGGATGGAACTCCGCCGCCACGAGGCGGAACCTTGGCGGAACCAATCTAGGGCTCTGGTGGAGCTGTTCTGCCGGGAAACTTCCCTCCGGGAGGAGGAAATCATCACCATCATCATCACTAGTGATCCTCTCATTGGGAGGGGGTCAGTCTCCATCAACATCTTCACCAGCACCATCTCCTCTCAAACCCTAGTTCATCTCTTGTATCCAATCTTTGTACCAAAACCTCAGATTGGTACATGTGGTTGCTAGTAGTGTATATTACTCCTTGTAGTTGATGCTAGTTGGTTTATTTGGTGGAAGATCATATGTTTAGATCCTTAATGCATATTAATACCCCTCTGATTATGAACATGAATATGCTTTGTGAGTAGTTAAGTTTGTTCCTGAGGACATGGGAGAAGTCTTGCTATTACTAATCATATGAATTTGGTATTCGTTCGATATTTTGATGAGATGTATGTTGTCTCTCCTCTAGTGATGTTATGTGAATGCCGACTACATGACACTTCACCATTATTTGGGCCTAGAGGAAGGCGTTGGGAAGTAATAAGTAGATGATGGGTTGCTAGAGTGACAGAAGCTTAAACCCTAGTTTATGTGTTGTTTCGTAAGGGGCTGATTTGGATCCACTTGTTTCATGCTATGGTTAGGTTTACCTTAATACTTCTTTTGTAGTTGTGGATGCTTGCAATAGGGGTTAATCATAAGTGGGATGCTTGTCCAAGAAAGGGTTATACCCAAGCACCGGTCCCCCCACATATCAAATTATCAAAGTAACGAACGTGAATCATATGAGCGTGATGAAAACTGGCTTGACGATAATTCCCATGTGTCCTCGGGAGCGCTTTTCTCATTATAAGAACTTGTCCAGACTTGTCCTTTGCTACAAAAAGGATTGGGCCACCTTGATGCAGTTTATTTACTTTCATTCTTTGTTACCCATTACAAATTATCCTATCACAAAACTATTTGTTACCTACAATTCCAGTGCTTGCAGAGAATACCTTACTGAAAACCGCTAGTCATTTCCTTCTGCTCCTCGTTGGGTTCGACACTCTTACTTATCGAAAGGACTACGATAGATCCCCTACACTTGTGGGTCATCACATCCCCGAGTAGGTAAATGATAGAAGAAATAATTTATGAAGTGTGAATGCTAGCAAAGTGCACAAGTTTGATCAATGACAATTTCAATCACTTTTCCTAGCATCATAACAACAATTCTTTCTTATAAAGCTACTCATGTTAAAGTAACAACCAATTCACATGTTAAGGTTCAAATAATGAATTCTCTTGAAACTCAGCAACCTATATTCTTAGTCACCAAACAATTGCAATTCGACTTATTCAACATAGTCTAAGTAAGAGCTCCACATACTCAACCATCATATAGTCTTCTATGATTGCTAAGACTCACCGCATACACATGAGCAAAACGTTTCAACCGGACACATAGAAAGATAGGGGCTTATAATTTCGCCTCCCAATGTATTCACCTCAAGGGTGATGTCAACAATAATAACTCATGCTACCCATATCCAACTGGATATATGTGCCTAGATCTTTCCTAACCACATGATGCTTGCCAAAAGAAAAAAATAAAAAGGAATAGAGAGAAAAACTTTGACTCTTGCATGAAAGTAAATACATAAAAGTAAAAGGTAGTCCCTTGGGAGAGGGAAGCAGAGCTTGCCATGCGCTTTTTGTTTGTATGCTCAATCCCTTAGTGCAAAAGAACATCACGTTATATTGCCCCTTATGATAGCAACCTTTATTATGCAGTCTGTCGCTTTTATTATTTGCCATCACAAGTTCGTATAACGCTCAATTTTCCCTTACACTAAATGATCTAACACTTTTAGAAGCAATTTTTATTGCCTTATTGTACCGATGAAAACTTGCTTGAAGGATCTTACTCAATCCTTAGGTAGGTATGGTGGACTCTTGAGAATAAGATTTAGGTTTAAGGGTTTTTGTATGCACAAGTAGTATCTCTACTTGGTGCGGAATTTTTGGCTAGCAAAGATGGGGGGCAAGCACCACATGTTGAAGGATCTATGACAATATAACTTCTATGTGAACATGAACAAACATAAATCATTACGTTGTCTTCCTTGTCCAACGTCAACAATTTTGGCATATAATATTTTGATGGGGGCTCATAATCACAAAAGATTTCCAAGATAGTGTATTTGCATGTGAAAGTTCTCTTCCTTCTACTAATCATTCATGAATTGCTTGTATGACCAATATTGTGATTGTCAAGCTTCAAAAGATTTCACTTTCTAAACCCAATTTGAAGCTACCACTAGGCATGATATGAAAATACAATTTCAACTTCATGATATTCAATTCATTCAACAATTTACTCATAGGATATAAGTGAAGCACAAGAGTAAATGACAAGCTACTCCAAATAGATATAAGTGAAGATCAAGCGAGTAGTTAAGCAAATGGGTTGCCAATTGTGGATTCTCTCTTATTTAAAAACTTTCAAACGTAAGTATTTTATATAAACAGCTAGCAAAACAAAATAAAATGACATTCCAAGCATAGCTCAAGTCATGTGAAGAAGCAAAAACTTAGGCTCAACCGATACTAACCGATAATTGTTGAAGAAGAAAGGTGGAATGCCTACCGGGGCATCCCCAAGCTTAGATGCTTGAGACTCCTTTGAATATTAGCTTGGGATGCCTTGGGCATCCCCAAGCTTGAGCTTTTGTGTCTCCTTAATTCCTTTTATATCACGGTTTCCCAAAATCTCAAAAACTTCATCCACACAAAACTCAACAAGAACGCATGAGATAAGTTAGTATAAATCAATACAAAACCTTATCATTCTCTACTTTAGAAAATCACTAAAATTATTATTTTAAATTGCATACTAAATGCTCTGCATATTTAATACTCCTATCCTCAAATAGATTCATTACACAAGCAAACATATGCAAACAATGCACCCATAACAGTGATACGTCCATTTTGCATCATGTTTTCCTACTGTTATTTATGTTGTTTTATTGTATAATAATGCTTTTTGGAGTAATTATAATGCCTTTTCTCTCATAATATGCAAGGTATGCCCAAAGGGGGAGAATTCTGGCAGCTGGAAATCTGGACTTGAAAAAGCTACGTCAAGCTACCTATTTTGCACAACTCCAAATGAGCTGAAACTCCCCGAGGATTTTTATGGAATATTTAAGGAATATTGGAGAAAATAAGTACCAGAGGAGGTCCACCAGGTGGGAACAACCCACCTGGGCGCACCAGGAGGCCCAGGCGTGCCCTGGTGGGTGCTGCCCTCCTCGGCTCACCTACGGTGCCATCTTATGGTATACAAGTCATTTTGACCTAGAAAAAATAAGGAGAGGACATTCGGGATGAAGCGCCGCCGCCTCGAGGTGGAACTTGGGCAGGAGCACTTTTGCCCTCCGGCGGAGCGATTTCGCCGAGGGAACTTCCCTCTCGAAGGGGGAAATCATCGTCATCATCATCACCAACAACTCTCCCATCTTGGGGAGGGTTATCTTCATCAACATCTTCACAGCACCAACTCCTCTCAAACCCTAGTTCATCTCTTGCGTTCAATATTTGTATCAAAACTATAGATTGGTGCCCGTGGGTGACTAATAGTGTTGATTACATCTTGTAGTTGATTACTATATGGTTTATTTGGTGGAATATTATATGTTCAGATCCATTATGCTATTGAATACCCCTCTGATCTTGAGCATGTTTATCGTTTGTGAGTAGTTACATTCGTTCTTGAGATCACAGGAGAAATCATGTTGCAAGTAATCATGTGAACTTGATATGTGTTTGATACTTTGATGGTATGTATGTTGCCATTCTGTTAGTGGTGTCATGTGAACTTTGACTACATGACACTTCACCATATTTGGGCCTAAGGGAATGCATTGTGGAGTAGTTATTAGATGGTGGGTTGCGAGAGTGACAGAAGCTTAAACCCCAGTTTATGTGTTATTCCGTAAGGGACCGATTGGATCCAAAAGTTTAATGCTATGGTTAGAATTTATTCTTAATACTTTTCTCGTAGTTACGGATGCTTGCGAGAGGGTTAATCATAAGTAGGAGGTTTGTTCAAGTAAGAACAACACCTAAGCACTGGTCCACCCACATATAAAATTATCAAAGTACCAAACATGAATTAAGCCAACATGATGAAAGTGACTAGATGAAATTCCCGTGTACCCTCAAGAACACTTTGCTTATCATAAGAAACCATTTTTGCCTATCCTTTGCCTCAAAAGGATTGGGTTACCTTGGTGCACTTTTGTTACTACTATTGTTACTTGCTCGTTACAAATTATCTTGCTACCAAACTACTCCGCTACTTATAATTTTAGCACTTGCAGACATTACCTTGCTGAAAACCACTTGTCATTTCCTTCTGCTCCTTGTTGGGTTCGACACTCTTACTTATCGAAAAGGGCTACAATTGACTCCATACACTTGTGGGTCATCAAACAGCAATCTGCCAAAACAGTACAGTCTGTAAAGAATGCAAGATTCATCATACTTCCCTAACTCCAGCTGAAAAATTACCACACTGTAGAAAATTTATTATATTTTAATATGCAAAAAGTTTCAACATTTTATCACATTCTGACTTTTCTCGGGAATTTCTGCAACAGCGATAAACTTTCTGTTTCGAAACAGCAACATGTAGACTTGCAAAATAAGCATGATAAACGCTATCCTTGACATTTTTATTAAAGTAAGAGATGCAAAACATTATTTTAAATAACATAAAGCAAATCCTAGTAAAATAAAATGACACTCCAAGAAAAACTCATATCATGTGATGAATGAAAATATAGCTCAAGGTAAGGCTACTGATAATGTTGGAGACGAAAGATGGGATGCCTTCCGGGGTATCCCCAAGCTTAGTTGCTTGGATCTTCCTTGAATATTACCTTGTGGTGCATTGGGCATCCCCAAGCTTAGGGTCTTGTCACTCCTTATTCTCCTCATATCGACATCTCACCCAAAACTTGAAAACTTCAATCACACAAAACTTAATGGAACTTCGTGAGATAGGTTAGTATGATAAAGAGCGAACCATTTCACTTTGGTACTGTCAAAGACAAGATTCATATTTTTTTCCACACAATTACTACCGTATCATATCATTTTCAAAATTTATATTGAGCAATATAAGCCATAGAAACTAGGAAAAAAGAAAACTATGCATTGAAAACAGAATCTGTCAAAAACAGAACAGTCTGTAGTAATCTGTGCTCCAACCATACTTGTGCTACTCCAAAATTTCTGAAAAATTAGGTAAACATATAGAATTTGTATATCTATCACCTGTAAAAAATTCAGATCGAAAGCATGTTCCAGTGAATTTTAAAATTTCCTGGACTGAGCGTAAAAGTTTCTATTTTTGCACAAATTCAAGTCAACTATCATCCACACTATCCCAAAGGCTTTACTTGGCACTTTGTTGAAACAGAAGCAATAAAACATGATTACTACAGTATCATGATGATTGGAACACAAAAAAAGAGTAGGTAAAAGTGTTGGGTTATCTCCCAACAAGTGCTTTTCTTTAATGCCTTTTAGCTAGGCATGATGAGTTTAATGATGCTTGCATAAAAGTAAAGAATTGAAACATAACAAGAGCATCATGAATCACATGGAAAGCACATTTAAGTCTAATACACTTCCTATGCATGGGGATTTTGTGAGCAAACAATTTATGGGAACAGGAATCAACTAGCATAGGAAGGCAAAACAAGCAATACTTCAAAACTTTCAACACATAGAGAGGAAACTTGATATTATTGCAATTCCTACAAGCATAAGTTCCTCCCTCATAATAATTTTCAGTAGCATCATGAATGAATTCAACAATATAGCCATCACATAAAGCATTTTTCCATAATCCACAAGCTAGAAAATTTATTACTTTCCACATTAGCAAATTTATTCTCATGAATAGTAGTGGGAGCAAATTCAACAAAATAACTATCATGTGATTGAAAATTAAAATCATGATGACAAGTTCCATGGTTATTATTATTCAATATATCATACATGTCATCTCCATAATCATCATAGATAGGAGGTATGCTTTCTTCGTAGTAAATATTCTCATCAATACTTGGGGGTCTAAAAATATCATCTTCATCAAACATAGCATCCCCAAGCTTATGGCTTTGCATATCATTAGCATCATGGATATTCAAAGAATTCATACTGACAACATTGCAATCATGCTCATCTTTCAAATATTTTTGTGAAACATTTTATAGAACTCTTCCTCTATCAATTGAGCACAATTTTCCTTTCCATCATTTTCAAGAAAGACATTATAAAGATGAACAGTATGAGACCACCTCAATTCTGGGTTTTTTTTTGTAATTTTCTTATATAAACAAAACTAGTGATAAACAAGAAACTAAAAGATTCAATTACAATATCTAAAGATATACCTTCAAGCGCTCACCTCCCCGGCAACAGCGCCAGGAAAGAGCTTGATGTCTACTACGCAACTTTATTCTTGTAGACTCATGTTGGGCCTCCAAGCGCAGAGTTTTGTAGGACAGTAGCAATTTTCCCTCAAGTGGATGACCGAAGTTTATCAATCTGTGGGAGGCATAGGATGAAGATAGTCTCTCTCAAGCAACCCTGCAATCAAATACAAGAAATCTCTTGTGTCCCCAACACACCCAATACAATGGCAAATTGTATAGGTGCACTAGTTCGGCTAAGAGATGGTGATAAAAGTGTAGTATGGATAGTAGACATGAGTTTTTGTAGTGCAAACAATAAAAAACAGCAAGGTAGTAAATGGTAAAACGGAGCACAAACGGTATTGCAATGATGGAAAATGAGGCCTAGGGTGCATACTTTCACTAGTGCAATCTCTCAACAATGCTAACATAGTTGGATCATATGATTATCCCTCAGAGTGCAATAAAGAATCACTCCCGAGTTCCTATTAGCGGAGAACAAAAGATAGAAATTGTTTGTAGGGTACGAAACCACCTCAAAGCTATTCTTTCCGATCAATCTATCCTAGAGTTCGTACTAAAATAACACAAAGCTATTCTTTCCGATCGATCTATCAAGAGTTCGTACTAAAATAACACCATATGACACACATCAACCAACTCTAATGTCACCTAGATACTCCAATGTCACCACAAGTATCCGTGAGTTAATTCTACGATATGCATCAAACAACTACATGATCATAATATTCAATCCACACAAAGAACTACAAGAAGATCCCAAAGTTTCTATCGGAGAAAAGATAATAAAAACGTGCATCAACCCCGATGCATAGATTACCCCAATGTCACCTCGGGAATCCGAAAGTTGAGTGCCATAACATACATCAAGTGAATCAATATGATACCCCATTGTCACCTCAAGTATTCGTACCACCAGACATACATCATCTGTTCTCAGATCTGAACATTCAATCCGACAAGACAAAACTTCAAAGGGTAAAGATTCAATTCATCACAACAATAGTAGAGAGGGGAGAAACATCATATGATCCATCTATGTTAACAAATCCCATGATATATCAAGATCGTGACATCTCAAGATCACGAGAGAGAGAGAGAGATTAAACACATAGCTACTAGTATAAACCCTCAGCCCCGAGGGTGGACTACTCCCTCCTCATCGTGGTGGCTGCCGGGATGATGAAGATGGTCACCGGTGATGATTGCCCTCTCCGGCAGGGTGTCGGAATGGACTCCCGATTGGTTTTCAGTGGCTACAGAGGTTTGCGGCGGCGGAACTTCTGATCTAGGGTTATTTCTAATGGTTTCTGTATTTATAGGATTTTTTGGCGTCGGTTTCACCCGAAGATGGTCCCCGAGGTGAGCACAATCCACCGGGGCACGGACAAGGGCCCAGGCACACCCCAGTGTCTTATGCCCTACTCCTTCACCTTTTGGTCCTTCCACGAAGCTTTGGGGGTCTCTTTTGTTCCAAAAAAATCGTCAAAAAGTTTCAGCTCATTTGGAGAACTTTCATTTCTGCACAAAAAACAACACCATGGTAGTTGTGCTGAAAACAGTGTCAGTCCGGGTTAGTTCCATGCAAATCGTATCAAAACCATGTAAATTGTTGTAAACATGACATGAATACTTCATAAATTATAGATACGTTGGAGACGTATCAACAACTCGAGAACCCATTCCTTTCCTCCGGACGAGTAATTGCGAACATTTGCCATGAGACTAAGATTCCTCATAGTCTTCTCAAATTCGATGTCACTTTCTTTGTCTTCATCATAATAGCCATGATCAACAACATCATGTGTGTGGTCATCACCTAGATCAAGTGATTCATTAGATATATCATCATGACAATGTGCAAGTTTGTGAATTCTAATTGTCTCTGTGACAATGCTACTAATGACTCCAATATCACCTTTAGCACGCATAAGATCACGAAGCTCTAAAAGGCATTAATCAAACTTGGGATCACTAGGATTCATCTTTTGAAAAGCAATGGACTTATGAAGCATCACATTGAGATTTTTCAAATAATAATTTGGGAACCGTTCCTCAAGATATTTCCATATAGTATAAGCACATTCAACGGTATGTAAGCATATAAGCAAGTTTCTAGGCAATCCTCTAATGATAAGATCAACTGTTCTAAGATTGTGAACCATGTCAAGATACTCATCAGGGTTCGGATGCAAAGGGTCAATAGGAGGTACATAAGGGCTAAGAATATACTTGTTCAAATTATATTCATTGAATATCCCAAGCATCTCTTTTTTCCATGAACCATAAAACTCCCCATTAAGAATAGGCACTCTATGTCTAATACTCCCGGATGTAGACTCATTGATCTTCCTCCAATGGTGATTAAACCAAAGAAATGGAGACCAATGCTTTGATACCAATTGAAAGGATCGAGAAGAGGGGCCTAGAGGGGGGATGATTAGACCCTTAACAAGCAAAGTTGGCAGATTTTAATTCCTACAAGTTAAGGTTGAGCTTAGCACATGTTAAAGCATTCACAATACATTTCAAGCATACATGACATGAGTATAGGCAGCAAAAAAAAGTAAAGCATGCAACTTGCAGAAAGTAAAGGGAAGGGATTGAAGAAGGCAAACGCAATGGAGTCACGAAGTTTTTGGCATGGTTTCGACAGGTGGTGCTACCATACATCCACGTTGACGGAGACTTCAACCCATGAAGGGTAATGGCTGGGCGAGTCCACCAAGGGCTCCACCCACGACGGGTCCACGAAGAAGCAACCTTGTCTATTCCACCATGGCCATCATCCACGAAGGACTTACCTCACTCGGGTAGATCTTCATGAAGTAGGCGATCTCCTTGCCCTTAAAAACTTCTTGGTTCAACTTCACATCACGACGAATGCTCCCAAGAGACACCTAACTGTAGGACCTTGAAGTATGTCTAGAGGGGAGTGATTAGACTACTTGACCAATTAAAAACTTAACCTTTTCCCAATTTTAGAGTTTGGCAGATTTTAGCTATCTTGGGACAAGTCAAGCAATCATCAAACAATTCAAGCAAGCATGCAAAGAGTATATAGGCAGCGGAAATTAAAGCATGCAACTTGCAAGAAAGTAAAGGGAAGGGTTTGGAGGATTCAAACGCAATTGGAGACACGGATGTTTTTGGCATGGTTCCGATAGGTGGTGCTATCGTACATCCACGTTGATGGAGACTTCAACCCACGAAGGGTAATGGTTGCGCGAGTCCACGGAGGGCTCCACCCACGAAGGGTCCACGAAGAAGCAACCTTGTCTATCCCACCATGGCTGTCGCCCACGAAGGACTTGCCTCACTAGCGGTAGATCTTCACGAAGTAGGCGATATCCTTGCCCTTACAAACTCCTTGGTTCAACTCCACAATCTTGTCGGAGGCTCCCAAGTGACACCTAGCCAATCTAGGAGACACCACTCTCCAAGAAGTAACAAATGGTGCGTTGATGATGAACTCCTTGCTCTTGTGCTTCAAATGATAGTCTCCCCAACACTCAACTCTCTCTCATAGGATTTGGATCTGGTGGAAAGAAGATTTGAGTGGAAAGCAACTTGGGGAAGGCTAGAGATCAAGATTCATATGGTAGGAATGGAATATCTTGGCCTCAACACATGAGTAGGTGGTTCTCTCTCAGAAATGGTAAGTTGGAAGTGTAGGTTTGTTCTGATGGCTCTCTCCACGAATGAAGAGGAGGTGGAGGGGTATATATAGCCTCCACACAAAATCTAACCGTTACACACAATTTACCAAACTCGGTGGGACCGATTCAACAGATTCGGTCGGACCGATTTAGTAAACCTAGTGACCGTTAGGATTTTTGGTGGGACCGACATGCAACTCGGTAAGACCGATTTGATTAGGGTTAGGGCATAACGTAATCTCGGTAAGACCAATCACACAAACTCGGTTGGACCGATTTTGGTAATAAGCTTTCCAGAGAGTTGGTCAGGTAAACTCGGTGGGACCGATTTACTCTTTTAGGTGAGACCGAAATGTTACAAAAGGGAAACAGAGAGTTTACATTGCAATCTCGGTGGGACCGATCTCTCACTTCGGTTAGACCGAAACGTTATGAAGGGAAACAGAGAGATTACAATCGCATCTCGGTGAGACCAAGATCCCTATCGGTAGGACCGATTTGCCTAGGGTTTGTGGCAGTGGCTATGACATTAGAACTCGGTGGCGCCGGATAGAAAGAACCGGTGTGACCGATTTTGGCTCTAGGTTTAGGTCATTTGTGGATGTGAGAAAGTAGTTGACGGTTTTTGGAGCATATCACCAAGCACATGAAGCAAGAGGCTCATTAAGCAACACCTCATCCCTTCTTGATAGTATTGGCTTTTCCTATAGACTCAATGTGATCTTGGATCACTAAAATGTAAAATGAAGAGTCTTGAGCTTTTGAGCTTGAGCCAATCCTTTGTCATTAGTATTTTGAGGGATCCACTTTCATCATCCATGCCATGCCATTCATTGAGCTTTTCTGAAATAATAGTCTTGGAATAGCATTAGCTCAATGAGCTATATGTTGTTATGAATTACCAAAACCACCTAGGGATAGTTGCACTTTCAATCTCCCTCTTTTTGGTAATTGATGACAACATATAGATCAAAGCTTCGACAAATGATAATAAGATTGAAAAGATCATCGCTTTGAGAAGTATGTGATAAGCAAGAGCTCCCCCTAAATTTGTGCATAGTTTAGGATTTGCTTTGGACTACAAATGCACAAGGAATTAGTCTCATGGGTTACTCTTCCATGTCACATACATCTTGGTGGAGTGCTCAAAATGATAAAGATTAAATACATGCACTCATCACCAAGCAAAGTGAATGATCACATATGGATAGGTAAGATAATATCATCAAACATGCATAAGTGTAGCTTATGATCAAACACATGATCATCAATGTCTCACAAAAACAGCACAGTATCTCAAGCAATCAAAAGCAAACAAAGTTTAACCACCAAAGCAAGAGAGAACAAAAGCAACTCTCTCTCTCTCTCTCCGAAGCCTATGATCTATACATTTTTCTCCCCCTTTGGCAAAAAGTTACCAAAAAGTTCATAGAAAATGCATAGTGCTAGATCGACTCTCAGGCTTGATCTTCAGGTGGTGGTGTCCGGACAACTCCAAGAACGAAGGCTTCAGTTGAAGTAGATGGAGCTGGAGGAGTTGGTGCTGGAGCTGGTTGCACTGGAGCTGTAGGAGCTGTAGCTGGTGCAGATGATGTGGCTCTGGTGTCTGTCACGGGCACTGCAGCTGATCTTTGAGCTCTAGGCACTCTGGCAAATACATTAGTGGTAGTCTTGCCCTTCCTCTCCTGCATGTCATCCTGTAGCTACTCCACAACTGACTGAATCTCAGTTACTTTGACATCTAGATCATAGAATTTTTGTTCCATGATTCTTTCCAAGCTCTTCTAATTTTGAGTGAGGGTGGCCAATCCCTTCTCAATCCTCAGTGTTGATGCTATCAAGTAACCAAGCTGCTCCTGCTTGTTCTTCAAAAAGTACTCGGATGCCTTCTCTTGAGTTGGCATCTTGGCAGCCTTCTCTTTCCTTGCCTTCTCCTTCTTCTCTTGAGCTTGTACTGATGATGGTTCATTCTCATTCATGACAACTGATTGTCCTCAGAGTCTGGATAGAGAGGAAAATGTTCCTTATCCAATAGATATTTTCCTGTGCCCATCTTTGAGTTAATCAACTCCTGAATCTGAGAGGCATATCCACAACTTCTCTTTTGATCTGCTGCAGTCCTCTTTATGGTCTCAACCATAAGGCTCATGACCTTGAATTTCTGTGGCACATCAAACAAATGCAACATGTTGATTGCATGCCCTCTAATCATGTTGTGATCACCAGACTTAGGCAACAGAGTGTGCCTTAGGATCCAGTTGATTGTTGGCAGCCCTGACAGAAGAAAGTGGACTGACCCAAACTTATTTGTCTGAATGGCTTTGTCTGGGATCTCCTTGTACATGTGTGCCATGGAATTTTGGTTCATCTTCTTCTTGGCGTAGACATCCAAGTCATCTTCACTCTCCTTTGGGGCATTGATCAGTTTTGCCAATTCCTCAACAGTTGATTGGTACCTTGTACCTTCAGATATCCAAACTATCCTCCCATCTGGATAGAAGTGTGCTGTGGAGTAGAATTGCATAATGAGTTCATCATTCCAGTTGGTGAGCTTTTGCCCAACAAAATCTGCAACTCCACAAGCAACAAAACTGTCTTGCACTCCAGGATAGTGTTCTTCATTTTCTTTCATGTAGGTCCAGTCGACCCACCTCATATCACACACTATGGGCTTCTTGTCCAACAAGATTGTCTCATAGAAATCCTGCTGTTCCTTTGTATGGAACCTGTAATCAACAGCAGTCCTTCTCCTTGTGGCATATGGATCTGTCATCCTCCATAGCCTCAACCCTGAGTCTCTTCTGATGTTCATGTCCTCAGCCACATGATGGGCATCATTATGGTCTGGTATCTTGGGCTTGAGCTTCCTCAGGACTTGCCTTCTTCATCTTCCTCATCAGCAACTTCAGGCACTGGGGCCTTGTTCTTCTCAGCAGCTGGAATACTCCTGGTATTCCTCTTTGCAGCAAGCTTGGCCTTGGGGGCAGCTTTGGGTGCTTCTTTGGGCCTAGATGTTGCAGCCCCTGACTTAATAGCATCACCCATAAGCTTTTGTGCCTTGGGTGCTGGTGCAACAACCTCTTCTTCCACTTCAGAATCTCTCCTCATTGAGGGATTTCCAAGAACCTGGGCAGTAGTGGTTCTGGCTCTCTTCTTCTTCTTATCCTGAGCAGCAGCTTCATCCTCTGATTCAATGGTAAACTTCATAGTTTCTCCAGTGGGAACTTTCTTGGGTTTGGAAGTTGTGACTCTCTTTGCAGGTGCCTCTTTGGGTTCAGACTTTTCAGGCACTTGAGTAGATCCTCTGACCTTCAGCATAGGTGTCCTCTTGGCAGGAACCTTCCTATTGAGTCCAGGTTTAGTGTTCTTTGCAGAGGCATACTCCTTTTTGAGCACTACCTTCTTGGAGGTAGCCTCATCCTCTTCTGCTCTATAATCCTCATCCTCAGAATCTGAGGTTCTCTTCTTCCTTGTCCTGGTGGCAGCTTTAGGCAGATTGCTTGGGGTGCTCCTGCTGCCTTCATCTGAAGTGCTAGAGGGACTAGTGCCCTCACTCATGTGATTGTGCTCTTCTGACCTGTTCTGACTATCACTTCGGTCTGACATGCTACAAATCACTGACTGCTGACCCTGTGAAGAGTTATAGATGAGATAGAGTGGATGAGCATCACAAAATGTAGAGATTTTTGCAAAAGAATGATTCAAAAATTCAGTTTTAGTTTTCCACAGAAAGCATTTCGGATCAACCGATCTTCAAACTCGGTGATACCGAAGCAGTTTTGGAACCTAAACTGATGAACTCGGTTGCACCGAGTCATAGTTCGGTGGCACCGAGACTTATAGGGTTTCACAAAGTCCTAAAATCGGTCTCACCGATTAGCAATTCTCGGTCAGACCGAGAGTTACTAGTGCAATGGCGTTAGCCAAATCGGTGGGACCGAGTTTTTCAACTCGGTGGGTCCGAGATGGTTTCGGCGGAAACCTAACCCTAAATTTTCAAATCTCATCTAATCTAAGGATTGCATTGACTGGATAGGAGTGTTTCAATCGTGGCAAGAATCATTAAGAACACAATGTGCTAGGAATCGGACGAGGATAGCACTGTGATCGAGTCCATACCCTAGCTTGGCGATGAACTCGCTACGGCGGCAACGGCGGGGGTGAATTCCGTTGACGGCGGCGGAGACCAGCGACAGGAGGCGGCTGGCGACGAGGAGATGATCCGTAAACCCTGATGGCAGAGCGAGCTATTGCGCGGGCGAAGGGGTTCGAAGAAATTTCCAAATTTTTTCCCGTGAGTATATATAGCCCGACCCTGTCGGTGTGACCGAGTGGAACAACTCGGTGGCACCGAGATGCATAACTGTGTACAGTTACAGCAACTCGGTGTGACCGAAAAGTTCAAATCGGTTGCACCGAGATTGAAAACCTAGATCGACTTAGTGATCTCGGTAGGACCGAAATGGAGGAATCGGTCAGACCGAGAATCACAAAGAAGTTTTGGAAGTTTAAGTCTATGACGAATCGGGGACTCCGAGTGCTCCTCACACAGAGTGGTTCGAATCTGACTTGATCAAATTTTGTGATGTAGCATGAATAGAGTTTGAGACGAGAAAAGCATAGATAGCTAGAGAAGGTTCTTAGGCATTCTTGTCCATCCACTTGGCAAAAAGAAAAAGAAGCCAATCACTCAAAACAACAAGTGGATGTCCTTGAATGAGTAAAATATGCACCAACATGCTCACACAATAAGATGGCAAATGAAATATGTGGCAAAACATGCACAACCAATTCTAGCATCTATCAAACAATTGGCGATGACTAGGTCATCTATATATGAGTATATTGACTTAGGAGTCAAATGAAAACATTTGATCATAGGTCATACTCATCGTTTAAGCTCAAGTGGGGTTACCACTTTTACATAATGCATTGATGTGTTCACACCATTAGAGTTGCTTTGACTCAATTCTTAGAGTTAAGCTCCCCCTAGATGTGAGATCCCCTTTTAGAGGGATGAACTAACCTTGGGTTTTGTCGATGATGACTTCATGTAGGTGTTGAAGATGTGGATGCTCAATGTTGATGTAGATCATTTGGAGCAATCCTTTGGAGTGAGTTGCACTTTCAACTTACCTACATGGGTTAGTCCCACAAGGAACAAACAAGAATATCCATAGACATAGAGTGATGCACACACAAGATAATGTCCATGAAATCATTAGGTTACCTTGTCCCTTGCCTTACCAACATGAGGGTTTGTGACTCCTTGAACTAGTGCAAGATGTGGAAGTTGATTGCACTTGTTCTTGCCATAATGATATGAGTGAAGAATGTTGGCGGAGTCACCCTCAAGAACTCTCTAGTTCTTCTTCTTCGGGATCCACATCATCTTGATGGGAATCCTTGGAGTTGTAGTTGTACTTGATGAAGTAGAACTTGACGTAGTCTTGGGAACCCACTTGACCGAGGCCTTAGGTGCTTCTTCAAATGCATCAATCTCTTCTTGAAGCTTGTCCTTGCCTTTGTTCTTGTGGTCTTGTGGTGGAAGATCATCTTGTGCTTGTGTTCCTTTGAAGGAAGTAGGATCATACTTCTCTTGTTGAGGAACAAACTTCGTCTTGGGGTATTGATCTTCTTCCCACTCAACTCCATTGGCATTGAACTTTCGTTCAAAACCAACACCTTGATTCTTCCGGTGCCTTCCTTGCTTGCGTACAATTTCCTCGAATTGCTTACTCCCGGCAAGGCTCTTGTAAACACCTTTCTCTATAATTCCCTTCAATAAGCTATTTTCTTGCTCAAGTGTAACTTGGCTAAGAGAATCATTAGTGGAATCAAGAGAACTACTAGAAGCAACAATATTGGATTTGACATTATTATTGTTACTACTAGAGGAAGGATCTTTCTTGTACTTGTTACTAGACTTGACTTGAGGCATGTAAGTAGATAAGAGTAAACGCTTGGCAATGTAAGAAGAACTTTTCTTACGGAGATCATCATTGATTGCTTTTAAGAACTCATGCTCTTGCTCAAGATTGAGCTTTTCAAAGCGTAACTTCTCATGAGCCCTTAAAAGTTCTCGATGATCTTCGAAGATAGTTTCATGAGCCAACTTAAGAGTGTTTAGTTCTTTAGTTAGAAGCTCAATCTTCTCCTTATCATTGTCATTCGTTTTATCTTGATTAGCATGATTAATTGACGTTTCATCATAGTATTCATCACTAGAGTTGTCAACAAGTAAATCATCATCCACAAGCAAGTCATCTTCATCACTATTGAAATCAACATACTCAGGATGTGTTACCTTTGGACCTTTGGCCATGAAGCATCTTCCAATTCCTTCATTTGGTGAATCAAATATGTCGTAGGAGTTGGTTGACACAAGTGCTAGACCGGCAACACCTTCATCTTGAGTATATTCGGAGTCGGAGTGATAGCTTCTCTCGGAGTGATTGTCGGAGTCGGAGCCGGATACCCATTCACCAACATGAGCTTGATGTCTTCGTTTTGTGTAGCTCCTTGATGACTTGTCCTTCCTTTCCGAATCCTTGCTTCTCCGTGAGGGTCTTCGTTCATAACGATCATCTCTACTCCTCCTCTCTCTCGGTGGTGATTCTTCTCTTTTGCTTCTTCTTTTTGGAGAATCTTCTCTTCTTTTGTAGGGTGCCGTACACTCATTGGAATAGTGTCCGGGTCTCCCACAATTGTAGCAATTTCGCTCTCGACTAGAAGATCTTTTGTCATTGTAAGACCTTGACTTGGAGCTTCTTTCTTTGCTTCTACTCTTGTAGAATTTGTTGAAGTTCTTCACCATTAAGCTCAATTCTTCATTGAAGGTTTGTTTCTCACTTGATGATGTGGGGGCTTCACTTGAGGCTTTGTAAGCACCACTTGACTTGTTGTGAAGTTCCTCCTTATCCTTAAGTGACATCTCATGAGCAACAATTCTTCCAATGACTTCCGTTGGCTTGAGATCTTTGTAGTTTGGCATCATTTGGATCAATGTGCACACGGTATCATACTTTCCATCCAATGCTCTTAGGATCTTCTTGATGATGAATCTGTCGGTCATCTCTTCACTCCCTAAGCCGGCAATCTCATTTGTGATAAGTGCAAGCCTAGAGTACATTTCAGCGACACCTTCACCATCCTTCATTTTGAACTTGTCAAGCTGACTTTGGAGCACATCCAACTTGGATTCCTTGACGGAGTCGGTACCTTCATGCATATCAATCAAAGTATCCCAAATTTCCTTTGCATTCTCAAGACGGCTGATTTTGTTGAATTCTTCGGGGCACAATCCGTTGAAGATGATATCACAAGCTTGAGCGTTGTATTGCAGCATCTTCAATTCTTCCGCATTAGCTTCACGGTTCGGCTCTCTCCCATCAAAGAATTCACCTTGCAAGCCAATACAAATAATTGCCCAAACGGCGGGGTTATGTCCGAGAATATGCATTTTCATCTTATGCTTCCAACTAGCAAAATTAGTACCATCAAAGTAAGGACCTCTACGGTGATAATTTCCCTCACTAGACGCCATACTCTCCTAGGTTGTGAAACCAAGGCTATGACCACCAAAAGCTATGGAAATCAAAGCAAATGGAGACCAAAGCTCTGATACCACTTGTAGGACCTTGAAGTATGTCTAGAGGGGGGTGATTAGACTACTTGACCAATTAAAAACTTAACCTTTTCCCAATTTTAGAGTTTGGCAGATTTTAGCTATCTTAGGACAAGTCAAGCAATCATCACACAATTCAAGCAAGCATGCAAAGAGTATATAGGCAGCGGAAATTAAAGCATGCAACTTGCAAGAAAGTAAAGGGAAGGGTTTGGAGGATTCAAACGCAATTGGAGACACGGATGTTTTTGGCGTGGTTCCGATAGGTGGTGCTATCGTACATCCACGTTGATGGAGACTTCAACCCACGAAGGGTAACGGTTGCGCGAGTCCACGGAGGGCTCCACCCATGAAGGGTCCACGAAGAAGCAACCTTGTCTATCCCACCATGGCCGTCGCCCACGAAGGACTTGCCTCACTAGCGGTAGATCTTCACGAAGTAGGCGATCTCCTTGCCCTTACAAACTCCTTGGTTCAACTCCACAATCTTGTCGGAGGCTCCCAAGTGACACCTAGCCAATCTAGGAGACACCACTCTCCAAGAAGTAACAAATGGTGCGTTGATGATGAACTCCTTGCTCTTGTGCTTCAAATGATAGTCTCCCCAACACTCAACTCTCTCTCATAGGATTTGGATCTGGTGGAAAGAAGATTTGAGTGGAAAGCAACTTGGGGAAGGCTAGAGATCAAGATTCATATGGTAGGAATGGAATATCTTGGCCTCAACACATGAGTAGGTGGTTCTCTCTCAGAAATGGTAAGTTGGAAGTGTAGGTTTGTTCTGATGGCTCTCTCCACGAATGAAGAGGAGGTGGAGGGGTATATATAGCCTCCACACAAAATCTAACCGTTACACACAATTTACCAAACTCGGTGGGGCCGATTCAACAGACTCGGTCGGACCGATTTAGTAAACCTAGTGACCGTTAGGATTTTCGGTGGGACCGACATGCAACTCGATAAGACCGATTTGATTAGGGTTAGGGCATAACGTAATCTCGGTAAGACCGATCACACAAACTCGGTTGGACCGATTTTGGTAATAAGCTTTCCAGAGAGTTGGTCAGGTAAACTCGGTGGGACCGATTTGCTCTTTTGGTGAGACCGAAATGTTACAAAAGGGAAACAGAGAGTTTACATTGCAATCTCGGTGGGACCGATAGCCCACTTCGGTTAGACCGAAATGTTACGAAGGGAAACAGAGAGATTACAATCCCATCTTGGTGAGACCGAGATCCCTATCGGTAGGACCGATTTGCCTAGGGTTTGTGGCAGTGGCTATGACATTAGAACTCGGTGGCGCCGGATAGAAAGAATCGGTGTGACCGATTTTGGCTCTAGGTCTAGGTCATTTGTGGATGTGAGAAAGTAGTTGAGGGTTTTTGGATCATATCACCAAGCACATGAAGCAAGAGGCTCATTAAGCAACACCTCATCCCTTCTTGATAGTATTGGCTTTTCCTATAGACTCAATGTGATCTTGGATCACTAAAATGTAAAATGAAGAGTCTTGAGCTTTTGAGCTTGAGCCAATCCTTTGTCATTAGTATTTTGAGGGATCCACTTTCATCATCCATGCCATGCCATTCATTGAGCTTTTGTAACATCCCAAATTTTCAATTTGGAATGTTATACATAGATCATCATTGCATATCATATTTTTGCTGCATTGTTGGCTCGATCCTAGAAATTCTACGCAACTCAAGAACCACGGAGAGAGTTGGGAATTTCGTTCTTTCCATATTTGATTATGCAATGAAATGACTTTCCATATTATTTTATCTTCAATTATTTCTACTACCAAAATTTAAGAGAGGGAATAAAATGACTTTCCCAAAATAAAGAAATATTGAAGATTTGATAAAAAAATCAAATAAGATTTTTATTTGGAGTTTTTCGCCTTTTATTTGGATTTAGGAAAAATGTGCATTTTCCAAAAATGCATTTTGGCCCCTAATAAATATTCATCTTGTTCGGCTTGATTTTAGAAGCCGGGGAAACTTTATTTCGGGATTTTTGGAGTCCGTTTAGTATTTCTTTCGTTTGTTTTTCTGCGCGTAATTGTTTAAAAAAACGCGAACCGCCTTACGGGCCGTACCCGAGCGGGACTCCGCCCGGGGGCAGCCTATAAAAGCTGCCGCCCGAGCGCCCCCAGCCCACCAGCCGTGCCCGCGCCCCAGCCCAACCGCCGCCGCCGGCCCACCCCGCCGAAACCCTAACCCTAACCCGCCGCCGCCGCCGCCAGCCGCCGCCGCTGCCGGAGCCGCCGACCTCGCCGGACGCCACCGCTGCCGTCGATTCCGCCGCCCGAGGTTCGGCGCACCTTGTAATCCGTGCCGCCGGTTTTTTTAAAAAACCGTTCGGTTTTCTTCGGTTTTTGTCGGGGTTTTTTTTCGGTTTATGTTATTAGATCGGTTTTTTCGGTTTAGGTTAAATAGCAAGCGTTCGCTCGTTCGTTCGTTTTAGCGAACGTGTTCGTCAGATTAGATCTAGTTAACGAACGTTCGTTCGTTAACATGTTCGTCGTTTTTCTTTTTCTCGGATATAATCCGCGATTTTTCTGATCGTGATTCCTGATCCGATTTTCATTTCAGTATAACTTTTCGCTCGTTTATCGGAATCAGGCGATTCAAGCGCCTAGAGTTTCATCTCGAAACCCTCTTTCCGAATAACCAACTTAAACAAGTTTTTGCTTCTGTAAAATTTGACTTAGATCCAGATTAGTAAAATGAAGTTGTTTTCTTTCGCCGTTTGACTTCCGTTGCTTCGTTTGTTTTGTTTCTTTTTGCAAACCGGAGATCTTAAGTTGAACTTTCTGGTTAGATCTTCTATTTGAGTTTTACCTATGCATTAGACGAGTACTTATTGTATGCTTGTTTGTTTGTCTGTGATAGAATACCCAGAGTGCGCCGCCTATTACTTTGAGTCTCTAGGTTTCGCGGATCAGCAGCAAGGCAAGTAACACTTGATCATACCTTTTCTCATACCCAGTTTTTATGCATTAGATCAATCCTCAAACCATTGCATGATTAGGATCTAATTAAATTGTGGGTTATGGGAAGTAGTTGAGGTAGTACCTATTACCTGTTTTCTTTTCAAACCCCTGGGAGTTACTTCTACGTTTGCTTTATGCCATGCTATGCTAGTAGACGTGGATTGGGTGAGTGTATCCATGACAGATGTGAGTTTGTTAATTAATGGTTTATTTAAGGTGGTGACTTAAACACACATCTGGGTTGATTGAGGCACCTGGTTTCCAAGACTTGCCTGTTTTCTTCGGACCGCCACCCAGGCTCAAAGGGATCATGAGATTATTCAAACTAGAAACTTACGTGTGCAGCCACAAGCCATTATGGGCTCTGGCATAGTTGATTAAGTCGTGCGAACTCTTACGGGTAGACTAGCAGATGTAGGGGAAAGTAGGTGTACCGGTCTACCCTTTATGTAAGGTGCTAGCGCTTCCGAAAGACTATGTCTCGGTCATCCGTTTCTCAAACATCTTGTAGTGCGAGAAATCCAACGGAAGCGATCGAGTCTTGTGGGGAAAAGTGCGCAAACCTCTGCAGAGTGTGTAAACTAATCATGGTTAGCCGTGTCCCCGGTTATGAACGTCTTGAGTATCTAGCACTTGGATATCATATGAATCTCGTCATGTTACTTCTAATTAATATTGTTGGGATGTTAATGAGTACTTTTAATTGGGATTGAGAATGTTGTCAACCATTCTCAATGTTTAACAACCACCATGATAGTTAAATAAATTTATTCCTTTGCAGTAGGGAATAATTGGCTTTACGCAAAACTGTAACCATAGAGCTTTCCACCAGCCAAATATGCATGTAGTATAGCTTATTCCCTTGTTATTTCTCTATGTGTTACATTGCCAGCATATTCCATGTGCTGACCCGTTTTCGGGCTGCAACGTTTCATGTTGTAGAGTTTTCAGACGTCGAGTAAGGTGCTTTAGGTCGTGGTTCTATACTCAGTGATGCGTTGGAGTTGATGGACTCGCTTATTCTTCCAAGTCTTCCGCTGTTATCGTATTTAGATGGCCTTAAGCCATATTTATTTCAATAAGTTCTCTCTTCAGACATTCGATGTAATAAGTGTGTGATTGCTACTCTGTTATAAATCCTCCAAGTACTGTGTGGTGTCAGCATTACTGATCCAGGGATGACACTGAGCACAGAGATCAGACTGTTTGAGGTCTGGTCGCTACAAAGATGGTATCAGAGCACACGCTGACTGTAGGACACGGCCACTAAGCTAAAGCCCTAGATCACTACTCTTTCTTCTCATTTCTGACTCCTCATCTTTTCTATTCTTTAGGATGGCGGATGCAAGGAACAAGTTCACACAACCAGATGAAGACTCACCTTTTGGATATCACTTGAAGGAAGTCACTAGATACCTGAACATAGGAGTACCAAGCTTCACCGGGACCTTCAACGCCACTTTACCCGAAGAGGAGCGCTGGATGATTCAAGTCTACATTCCAGGAAGGACATTTGCACCATCACGGAGCCCATAGAGTTTACCTTTGATGCACCAACATGGAGCCTAGGAAAGAGCATGGCAGCTCACATCGCCATGGGACGAATTGGAGAAGTTTACCACAAGGATCTCAAGAATACTATCTATCAGATTTGCGGGCGCCGAGATGAGCATTGGGAGATGATCAACACCAGGAAGGACAGATCAATCGCAGCTTATATCCAGGAACTAAACCAACACATCCGACGCCAGGAGAATCAGATGTGCGCAGATATGGAAGATCTGCAGAAGGCTATGACCAAGATCAAGGAGCTAGAAGAAGAACTCAAGGCTACACGTAAAGACTATATGGAAGAAATCGTCGCTCTAGTAAGACAGAACGGCGACCTTAAGGAGAAGATTGGAGTATTCATGGGAGGATCAGCACCCAGAGGAGAAGAGGATGAACCTACTTGTCCAGATAATTATATCATCATCGACGACACCGACTCGGATCCCGACGACAGCGATGATGACTATGTTGATGAAGCTGGAGCAGATATCATGGAATCTTCATCGGAGCAGTTTTTCTAGTTGACCACCATAACAGTAGTAGAATTTTCCCCATTTAAATTAGTTTTAGTCCAAGCACTTTTGTAACGATAGTTAGACCGTTGTATGCCCTTGTTTGAATTGATTGGAGTGATATTGTGTGCTTTTGTCTCATGTGCATATGGGTAGTGTTATCTCACTAGACCTCATTCTATTCTTAATTCTCGTCTCTTCTATAAAACCCTCAGATGCCTCCGAGACGCGACCCCGAATTTGTTTTCCCGCCGGAGATCACTCAGTTGATTCAGCAGCAGAATGCTTTGATTCAAACATTGGTACAGAACCAAGGCAATAACAACAACAACCCACCACCACCACCACCTGTCGACCATCTGGCTCGTTTCTTATGGCTAAATCCGCTGGTGTTTTCCAGTAGCACCGAGCCGATAGTAGCAGATGATTGGCTCCGTAAGATAGGGAGGGAGTTGACCACTTCAGGATGTACAGATGGGGAAAAAGTGAAGTTTGCCGCACATCAGCTTGAAGGACCCGCAGCAGCATGGTGGGAGAATTTTACAGCCACTTACCCTATAGACACTGTCACATGGGGTCAGTTTCAGCAAGCTTTCCGTACTGCCCATGTTTCAGCAGGAGCTATGGCCATGAAGAAGCGTGAGTTTTGTAACTTGCGCCAAGGAGGACGGACAGTTGACCAGTATGTGGATGACTTCAGTAAGCTAGCACGTTATGCCCCAGATGACGTTGCTACGGATGCAGCTAAGCAGGAGAAGTTTCTAGAAGGACTGAATGATGAGCTGAGCATGCAGTTGATGGTAGCCACTTTCAATAACTACCAGGAGTTAGTAGATCGTGCTCTTATGATTGAAGGAAAGCAGCAGCAGATTGACAATCGTAAGAGGAAGTATGGACAGGGGAAGTACAATTCTGGAGCTCAGCAGAAGCTACGCTTTACCCCGAAATCAGGAGGACAATTTCAGCATACTCACGAAGGTGGTAGCTCGCACAATCATAATGGCACAAAGAATGGAAACAGGAATGGAGGAAGCAATGGACAAAACCGCACCAACCCGTCAACACCATCCAAGGTAGACCTGAGCCACATCACTTGTTATAAGTGCCGTAAGACGGGGCATTATGCAAATGATTGTCCAGAAGCCCAAAATGGAAATGGCAATGGAAGCTCAGGAAAGAAGCCGAATCCTTTCAACAGAGGACAAGTGAACCACATTACCGTGGAGGAGGTTGAAGCTCAGCCAGATGCAGTAATAGGTAAGTTTTTGGTTAAGTCATTTACTGCAGTTGTTCTTTTTGATATTGGTGCATCGCATTCATACATATCAAGGGGATTTGTGGATAAGTTTAGCCTGCCCACTAGGACTCTTAAGACACCCATGCTAGTAAGTTCACCGGGAGCTGAGTATATGGCCAGTCAAGGATGTTTTCAGGTGCCATTAAGTATAGGAAGGCATGTTTTCCCAACGGATTTAATTATACTGGAATCCCAAGGTTTGGATGTAATTCTTGGTATGGATTGGCTGTCGATGTATGGAGGAAACATCGATTGCGCCAGTAAGACAATTTTGCTTACGACACCAGAAGGAAGAAGAATCAAGTATGTATCACGGCATGAGCCGAGGAGGGCACATGTAAATTCCTTATCAGGAGTTGTGCAGGAGGAAGTACCAGTGGTAAGGGATTTCCCCGATGTATTTCCAGAAGAGTTGCCAGGCATGCCACCGGATAGAGACATTGAGTTCCTAATTGAACTACTGCCAGGCACTGGGCCGATATCCAAGAGATTGTACAGGATGCCCACCCAAGATTTGGAGGAAATTAAGAAGCAGATTAAGGAGTTGCTGGACAAAGGTTTTATTCGCCCAAGTTCTTCGCCTTGGGGATCGCCAGTACTTCTAGTGGAGAAGAAGGATGGATCGTTAAGAATGGTTGTTGATTATCGCGGATTGAATGAAGTAACAATCAAGAACAAGTACCCACTACCAATGATCAATGATCTGTTTGATCGGTTGCAAGGAGCTAAGGTGTTTTCCAAGATCGATTTGCGATCAGGGTACCATCAGTTGAAGATTCGAGAGCAGGATATACCTAAGACGGCTTTTACCACCAGGTACGGGCTGTATGAGTATACTGTTATGTCATTTGGTCTGACTAATGCCCCAGCCTATTTTATGAACATGATGAACAAGGTGTTTATGGAGTTTTTGGATAAGTTCGGCGTGGTGTTCACTGATGATATTTTGGTTTACTCAAAGAATGAATAGGAACATAAGGAACATTTGCGATTGGTACTGGAGAAGCTCAGAGAACATCAACTATATGCCAACTTCAGCAAGTGTGAGTTTTGGATGAATGAAGTTGGATTTCTTGGACATGTTATATCTGGAGAAGGTATAGCAGTAGACCCCACTAAAGTTGCCACTGTGACAAACTGGGAAGCGCCAACAACAGTTGGAGAGATTCGGAGTTTCCTTGGACTCGCAGGATACTACCAGAGATTCATAGAGAATTTCTCGAGGATCGCAAAGCCTATGACAGAATTGTTGAAGAAGGATACCAAGTTCATATGGACTGAGGAGTGTGAGGCTAGTTTCCAAGAATTGAAGAAACATTTGGTTACCTCACCAGTGTTAATTCTGCCAGATCAGACCAAGGATTATGAAGTGTATTGCGATGCTTCACGTCGAGGACTTGGAGCAGTACTTATGCAGGAGGGAAGAGTTGTTTCGTATGCTTCACGACAGCTTAAGCCTCATGAGTTAAATTATGCTACTCATGATTTGGAGTTAGCAGCCGTAGTGCACGCACTGAAAACGTGGAGACATTTTCTCATTGGAAACCATTGTGAGGTGTATACGGATCACACGAGTTTGAAGTAGATTTTCACGCAGAAAGAATTAAACCTCAGACAAAGGAGATGGTTGGAGCTCATTAAGGATTATGATATGAGATTGCATTACCATCCCGGAGAGGCTAACGTTGTAGCAGATGCATTGAGCGTAAGACCCATGTCAACACACTAATGACGGGAGAAATACCCAAGGGGTTAGCCGAGGATATTCATGAGCTATGTTTGGAAATAGTTCCGAGAGGATATGTAGCAGCATTGGAGATTCATCTACTTTGATGGATAAAATCAGGGAAGCCCAAAAGACAGATAAGGAAGTTGCCTCTATAAAGGAGAAAATGAGCGAAGGGAAGGCTAAGGGATTTCGTGAGGATGAGCACGATACCCTACGGTTTGAAGACCGTGTTTATGTGCCCAATGACCCGGAGATCAGGAAGTTGATTCTGCAAGAGGCACATGATTCACCATATTCGATTCACCCAGGAAATACCAAGATGTATTTGGATTTGAAGAAACTTTCTGGTGGACCGGAATGAAGAAGGATATTGCAGAGTATGTAGCAGTTTGTGATGTATGTCAGAGGGTGAAGGTAGAACATCAGAAGCCAGCAGGATTGTTACAGCCATTGCCTATACCCGAATGGAAGTGGGATAAACTAGGCATGGATTTCATCACGGGATTGCCCAGGACTCGTTCAGGCTATGACTCGATTTGGGTTGTAGTCGATCGTTTGACGAAGGTAGCTCATTTCATTCCAGTAAAGACTACCTACAGCAGTGCCAAATTAGCTAAGATATACATGACCAGGATTGTATGCCTGCATGGAGTTCCGAGGAGTATCGTATCGGATAGAGGAACCCAATTCACCTCGAAGTTCTGGAAGCAGTTGCACGAAACATTGGGAACCAGGCTGGAGTTTAGCACAGCTTTCCATCCACAGACAGATGGACAGACCGAGAGAGTCAATCAGATTTTGGAGGATATGCTTAGAGCTTGTGCTTGGATTATGGATCAAGTTGGGATGACAACTTGCCATACGCGGAGTTTTCTTACAACAACAGTTATCAATCCAGTTTTAAGATGGCCCCTTTCGAAGCCTTGTACGGAAGGAGGTGCAGGACCCCGTTGTTGTGGGATGAAGTTGGAGATCGCCAGTTGTTTGGACCGGATTTGATGAAGGAGTCTGAACGGAAAGTAAAGTTAATTCGGGATAGGCTCAAGGTAGCCCAGTCAAGGCAGAAAAGCTATGCGGATTCAAAACGCAAGGAGACAGAATACGAAGTCGGAGACAGAGTTTATCTTCGAGTATCTCCGCTTCGAGGAGTTAAGTGTTTTGGAGGTTAAAGGAAAGTTAGCGCCACGTTCTGTGGGGCCATACAAAGTTTTGGAACGCATGGGAGAAGTAGTGTACAAGTTGGAATTACCCGAGGGATTGTCAGGTGTTCACGATGTGTTCCATGTTTCTCAGTTGAAGAAGTGTCACGCAGAGATGGCTGATATACCACTGAGAGATACAGTGCCACTGGAAGCGATTCAGTTGAATGATGATTTGACCTATGAGGAGAAACCAGTTAAGATTCTGGAATATGCCAGCCGAGTTACCCGCAGTAAGGTTATCAAGTTTTGCAAAGTTCAGTGGAGCCACCACACCGAGGAAGAAGCCACCTGGGAGCGAGAGGAAGATCTGCTCAAGACCCACCCTCACCTATTTTATAGCCAACCCGAATCTCGAGGGCGAGATTCATCTTAAGGGGGTAGGTTTGTAACATCCCAAATTTTCAATTTGGAATGTTATACATAGATCATCATTGCATATCATATTTTTGCTGCATTGTTGCCTCGATCCTAGAAATTCTACGCAACTCAAGGACCACAGAGAGAGTTGGGAATTTCGTTATTTCCAAATTTGAGTTTCTCAAATTTTGAAAATAGGATCATTTGATTTTATTTATTTTATCTTCAATTATTTCTACTACCAAAATTTCAGAGAGGGAATAAAATGACTTTCCCAAAATAAAGAAATAATGGAGATTTGATAAAAAAATCAAATAAGATTTTTATTTGGAGTTTTTCGCCTTTTATTTGGATTAAGGAAAAATGCATGTTTTCCAAAATTGCATTTAGGCCCCAAATAAATGTTCATCTTGTCCGACTTGATTTTAGAAGCCGGGGAAAATTTATTTCAGGATTTTTGGAGTCCGTTTAGTATTTCTTTCGATTGTTTTTCTGCGCGTAATTATTTAAAAAAAACGCGAACCGCCTTACGGGTCGTACCCGAGCGGGACTCCGCCCGGGGGCAGCCTATAAAAGCCGCCGCCCGAGCACCCACAGCCCACCAGCTGCGCCCGCGCCCCAGCCCAGCCGCCGCCGGCGGCCCACCCCGCTAAAACCCTAATCCTAACCCGCCGCCGCCGCCGCCGCTGCCGGAGCCGCCGACCTCGCCGGACGCCGCCGCCGCCGTCAATTCCGCCCCCCGAGGTTCGCCGCACCTCGTAATCCGTGCCGCCGGTTTTTTTAAAACCGAACGGTTTTCTTTTGTTTTTGTCCATTTTTTTTAGTTTCGGTTTATTTTATTAGAATGGTTTTTTTTTGGTTTAGGTTAAATAGCGAGCGTTCGCTCGTTTGTTCGTTTTAACGAATGTGTTCGTCAGATTAGATCTAGTTAACGAATGTTCGTTCCTTAACCTGTTCGGTGTTTTTCTTTTTCTCGGATTTAATCCGCGATTTTTCTGATTGCGATTCGTGATCCAATTTTCGTTTCAGTATAACTTTTCGCTCGTTTATCGGAATCAGGCGATTCAAGCGCCTGGAGTTTCGTCTCGAAACCCTCTTTCCGAATAACCAACTTAAATAAGTTTTTGCTTCTGTAAAATTTGACTTAGATCCAGATTAGTAAAACGAAGTTGTTTTCTTTCGCCGTTTGACTTCCGTTGCTTCGTTTGTTTTGTTTCTTTTTGCAAACCAGAGTTCTTAAGTTGAACTTTCTGGTTAGATCTTCTATTTGAGTTTTACCTATGCATTAGATGAGTACTTATTGTATGCTTGTTTGTTTGTCTGTGATAGAATACCCGGAGTGCGCCGCCTGTTACTTCGAGTCTCTAGGTTTCGCGGATCAGCAGCAAGGCAAGTAACACTTGATCATACATTTTCTCATACCCAGTTTTTATGCATTAGATCAATCCTAAAACCATTGCATGATTAGGATCTAATTAATTTGTGGGTTATGGGAAGTAGTTGAGGTAGTACCTATTACCTGTTTTCTTTTCAATCCCCTGGGAGTTACTTCTACATTTGCTTTATGCCATGCTATGCTAGTAGACGTGGATTGGGTGAGTGTATCCATGACAGATGTGAGTTTGTTAATTAATGGTTTATTTAAGGTGGCAACTTAAACACACATCTGGGTGGATTGAGGCACCTGGTTTCCAAGACTTGCCTGTTTTTCTTCGGACCGCCACCCAGGCTCAAAGGGATCATGAGATTATTCAAACTAGAAACTTACGTGTGCAGCCACAAGCCATTATGGGCTCTGGCATAGTTGATTAAGTCGTGCGAACTCTTACGGGTAGACTAGCAGATGTAGGGGAAAGTAGGTGTACGGTCTACCCTTTATGTAAGGTGCTAGCGCTTCCGAAAGACTATGTCTCGGTCATCCATTTCTCAAACATCATGTAGTGCGAGAAATCCAACGGAGGCGATCGAGTCTTGTGGGGAAAAGTGCGCAAACCTCTGCAGAGTGTATAAACTAATCATGGTTAGCCGTGTCCCCGGTTATGGACATCTTGAGTATCTAGTACTTGGATATCATATGAATCTCATCATGTTACTTCTAATTAATATTGTTGGGATGTTAATGAGTACTTTTAATTGGGAATGAGAATGCTGTCAACCATTCTCAATGTTTAACAACCACCATGATAGTTAAATAAATTTATTCCTTTGCAGTAGGGAAAAATTGGCTTTACGCAAAACTGTAACCATAGAGCTTTCCATCAGCCAAATATGCATGTAGTATAGCTTATTCCATTGTAATTTCTCTATGTGTTACATTGCCAGCATATTCCATGTGCTGGCCCGTTTTCAGGCTGCAACGTTTCATGTTGCAGACTTTTCAGACAACGAGTAAGGTGCTTAGGTTGTGGTTCTATACTCAGTGATGCCGTTGGAGTCGATGGACTCGCTTATTCTTCCAAGCCTTCCGCTGTTATCGTTTTAATATGGCCTTAAGCCATATTTATTTCAATAAGTTCTCTCTTGAGACATTCGATGTAATAAGTGTGTGATTGCTACTCTGTTATAAATCCTCCAAGTAATGTGTGGTGTCAGCATTACTGATCCAGGGATGACACTGAGCATAGAGATCAGACTGTTTGAGGTCTGGTCGCTACAGCTTTCCTGAAATAATAGTCTTGGAATAGCATTAGCTCAGTGAGCTATATGTTATTATGAATTACCAAAACCACCTAGGGATAGTTGCACTTTCACTAACCTATCTAGGAGACACCACTCTCCAAAAGGTAATAGACAGTGTGTTGATGATGAACTCCTTGCTCTTGTGCTTCAAATGATAGTCTCCCCAACACTAAATTCTTTCTCACAGATTTGGATATGGTGGAAGAAGAATTGGAGTGGAAAGCAACTTGGGGAAGGCTAGAAATCAAGATTCAAGTGGTAGGAATGGAATGTCTTGATCTCAACCCATGAGTACGTGGTTCTCTCTCAGAAAATAAATGGTGGAAGTGTAGGCACGTTCTAATGGCTCTCCCATTGATGGAGAAGGGGGTGGAGGGGTATATATAGCCTCCACACAAAATCCAACTGTTACACAAATTTTACCATTCTTGGTGGGACCGAATAATGAAACTCGGTGAGACCGATCAGTTCAAAAATATGAACATTAGGAATCTTGGTGGGACTGACTGGAACAACTCAGTGGGGCCAATGTGCTAGTGCTTAGGGCAAACATCATTAGGGTTGTGCCGATTGCATCAACTCGGTGGGACCGAAGTGAAGCAATAAGCAATAGAGAATCTGTCAAGCCAACTCAGTGAGACCGATTGCATAAACTCGTTGAGACCGAAGTGAATGCAAATGATCGCAGTACTTTGGCAAGGCCATCTCGGTGAGACCGAGATCCGTATCGGTCGGACTGATTTGTTAGGGTTTCCGGCAATGGCTATGTCAAATGAACTCGGTGGCTCCGGATAGAAAGAATCGGTGGTGCCGAGTTTGGAAATAGGGTTTGGACATATTTGGATGGAGAAAGTGGTTGAGGGTTTTGGAGCAATATCACTAAGCACTTGAGCAACCAGATCATTAAGAAACACCTCATCCCCTTTTAATAGTATTGGCTTTCCTATGGACTCAATGTGATCTTGGATCACTAAAATAAAATGAAGAGTCTTGAGCTTTCGCCAATCTGTCCTTAGCATCATGAAGGGGTTCTACATCCTCTTGTCCTTGCCATACCGCAGTTGAACTTTCCGGAAATATACTAGATAAAACTATTAGTCCAACAAGATATATGTTGACATTAATTGCCAAAATCACCTAGGGAGCACTTGTGCTTTCACAGATACATTATGCTATTTAATATCCCTCTGATCTCGAACATTCATATGCTTTGTGAGTAGTTACTTTCGTTCTTGAGGACATGAGAGAAGTATTGTCATAAGTAATCATGTGAATTTGATATTCGTTCAATATTTTGATGATATGTATGTTGTGATTCCCTTAGTGGTATCGTGTCTGAACATTGATTACATGACACTTCACCATATTTGGGCCTAAGGGAATGCATTGTGGAGTAGTTATTAGATGATGGGTTGTTAGAGTGACAGAAGCTTAAACCCTTGTTTATGCGCTATTCTGTGAGGGGCTGATTTGGATCCATACACTTAATGTTGTGGTTAGATTTTTATCTTAATTCTTATTTCGTTGTTGCGGATGGTTGCGAAGGGGCTTAATCATAAGTGGGCGGCTTGTACAAGTAAGAACATCAACGAAGCACCGGCCCACCCACATATAAAATTATCAAAGTAGCGAACGCGAATCAAACCAACATGATGAAAGTGGCTAGATGAAATTCCCGTGTGTCCTAAGAACGCTTTAACTATTATAAGAAACCGTTCTGGCATGTCCTTTGCCACAAAAGAATTGGGATACCTTGCTCCACCTATTGTTACTATTTGTACTTGTTACTTGTTACAAATTATCTTGCTATCAAACAACTTGTTACCACAATTTTAGTGCCTGCAGAAATTACCTTGCTGGAAACCGCTTGTCATTTCCTTCCGCTCCTCGTTGGGTTCGACTCTCTTACTTATCGAAAGGACTATGATTGATCCCCTATACTTGTGGGTCAACATCACATCATTAGGAGAATGATGTGATGGACAGACCCGACGGTAAGCTTAACATCGGATCGTTTGGTTATTTGCTACGACTTTCTTCATGTCAAGTATCGGTTCCTTAGACCATGAGATCATATCACTCCCGGATACCGGAGTTATACTTTTTGTGGTATCAAACTTTACTTTTTAACTGGGTGATCATAAAGGTGCTCTACAGGTATTTCCGAAGGTGTTTGTTATGTTGCATGGATCGAGACTGGGATTTGTCGCTCCGTAAGACGGAGAGATATCTCTGGGCCCTCTCGGCAATACAACATCACAAGAAGCTTGCAAACGTATGAATAATGAATTTAGTCATGGGATCTTGTATTACGGAATGAGTAAAGAGACTTGCCGGTAACGAGATTGAACTTGTTATGGAGATATCAACGATCGAATCTCGGGCAAGTAACATATCGCCAAGCAAAGGGAATTTCATACGGGATTAACTGAATCCTTGACATCATGGTTCAACTGATAAAGATTTTTGTTGAATATGTGGGAATCAATATGGCATCCAGGTCCCGCTATTGATTATTGATCGCAGAGGAGTCTCGGTCATTTCTACATGATTCTCGAACCCGTAGGGTTGCACGCTTAACGTTCTGTAGTGCTAGGGTAGTATTAAGATATTAATAATGGAAAGTCCAAAGGTTGTTAGGAGTTCTGGATGGGATCCAGGACATCACGAGGAGTTCCGAAATGGTCTGGCGGTAAAGATTTATATATGGAAAGTTGTTGTCGGGGTTCCGGAAATAATTTGGTTTTTTCCGATATTGTACCAGGAAGCTTTCAGAAGGTTCCGGAGGAGTCTAGAAGTCCGTACATGGTTCCACAACGTCCCATACAGTAGTATGGGCTCTAGTGGGGCACCCTGGCCTTATTAGGCCAGGCGCACCAGCCTTTACAAGGCCCATGCGCATGGGGAAGGGCAACTCTAAGGGGGCAGTGAAAGCACAAGTGCTCCCTGGGTGGTTTTGGTAATTAATATCAACGTATCTCTTGTTGGACTAACACTTTTACCTAGTATGTTTCAGACAAGTTCAACAATGGAGTGGCATGGACTAAAGGATGTGGAACCCCTTCAAGACGCTAAGAACAAAGGATTGGCTCAAGCTCCAAGATCAAGACTCTACATTTTCTATTTTAGTGATCCAAGATCACATTGAGTCTATAGGAAAAGCCAATACTATCAAGAGGGGATGAGGTGTTGCTTAATGGCTTGCTTGCTCAAAGTGCTTAGTGATATGCTCCAAAGCCCTCAACTACCTTCCCACATCCACATATGTACTAAACCAAAAGTCTAACTCGGCCCCACCGATTCTTCTATCCGGCGCCACCGAGTTCAGATGTCTTAGCACTGCCACAAACCCTAGGCAAATCGGTCTCACCGATAGGGATCTCGGTCTCACCGAGATGGGATTGTGATCTCTATGTGTATGTCCATTACCAAAATTAGTCTCACCCAGTTTGAGCAATCAGTACTACCGAGATTACAATGCAAACTCTCTGGTTAGCTTATTACCAAAGTCGGTCCCATCGAGTTTGTGTAATCGGTCTCATCGAGTTTGCCTGACCAACTCTCTGGTTAACTTATTACCAAAATCGGGTCTCACTGAGTTTGTGTAATCGGCCTCACCGAGATTACGTTATGCCCTAACCCTAACCATCTCGGTCCTACCGAGTTGCATGTCGGTCCCACCGAAAATCCTAACGGTCACTAGATTTGCTGAATTGGTCTGACCGAGTTTACCAATTCGGTCCCACCGAGTTTGGCAAGTTGTGTGTAACGGTTAGATTTTGTGTGGAGGCTATATATACCCATCCACCTCCTCTTCATTCATGGTGAGAGCCATCAGAACGAATCTACACTTCCAGCATCCATTTTCTGAGGGAGAACCACCTACTCATGTGTTAAGGCTAAGATATTCCATTCCTACCATATGAATCTTGATCTCTAGCCTTCCCCAAGTTGCTTTCCACTCAAATCTTCTTTCCACCAAATCCAAATCCTGTGAGAGAGAGTTGAGTGTTGGGGAGACTATCATTTGAAGCACAAGAGCAAGGAGTTCATCATCAACACACCATTTGTTACTTCTTGGAGAGTGGTGTCTCCTAGATTGGCTAGGTGTCACTTGGGAGCCTCCGACAAGATTGTGGAGTTGAACCAAGGAGTTTTTAAGGGCAAGGAGACCGCCTACTTCATGAAGATCTACCTCTAGTGAGGCAAGTCCTTCGTGGGCGACGGCCATGGTGGGATAGACAAGGTTGCTTCTTCGTGGACCCTTCGTGGGTGGAGCCCTCCGTGGACTCGCGCAACCGTTACCCTTCGTGGGTTGAAGTATCCATCAACGTGGATGTATAATAGCACCTCCTCCAAACCCTTCCCTTTACATTCTTGCAAGTTGCATGCTTTACTTTCCGCTGCTCATATACTCTTTGCATGCTTGCTTGTTATGTATTGTGAGTGTTAAACTTGTGCCCAAACTCCACTTAAACTTAAAGAAGTTAAAAACTGCAACTTTTGGTACTTAGTGTCTAATCACCCCCCCCCTCTAGACACCTCTTCTCGATCCTTTCAATTGGTATCAGAGTATTGGTCTCCATTGCTTTGGTTTAAACACCATTGGAGGAAGATGGATGAGTCTACTATTGGGAGTCTTGGACATAGAGTGCCTATACTTGATGGAGAGTACTTTCATGAGTGGAAAAATGAGATGCTTGTGATTTTCAGTCAATATCATTTGAACAAGTACATTGCTAGCCCTTGTGCACCTCATGTTGATCCTATGCATCCTACCCTTGATGTGTCAATTGACATGATTCACAATCTTAGAACTGTTGAACCTATCACTAGAGGCTTGCCTAGAAACTTGATTGGATGTTTGCCTACTCTTAAGTCTGCATACACCATATGGAAATTTCTTGAGGAATGCTTTCCAAATTATTCCTTGAAAAATCTAAATGAAATTCTCCATAAGTCTATTGCCTTGAGTAAGATGAATTCCAGTGATCCTATGTTTGGTGATTGTCTATTTGAGCTTACAAACCTTATGCATGCCAAAGGAGATGTTGGAATTATTAGTGATATTATTTCTGAAGCTATTAGAATTCATAAACAAGATCATTGTCAATCTCACTCTAACAAATAACCCTCTCTAGAATTTGATCCACCACATGACGATGTTGAACGTGGATACTATGATGAGGATGATGATAGTGACTTCGATCTTGATGATGCAATGAGACACTTTGGTCTTATGGCAAATCTTCAGGGATATATGGTAGGAGGAAAGGAATGGGTTCTTGATAGTGGATGTACCAATCACATGACCGGAGATAAATACATGTTTCGTGAGCTTGCTGAAAATGATGGTCCTCGAAAGTATGTCACTTTCGGTGACAACTCAAAGGGTAAGGTGGTTGGCCTTGGTAAGGTGGCCATATCACACAATAGCTCCATACAAAATGTCATGCTCGTTGAATCTCTTGGCTACAACTTACTTTCAGTATCTAGACTTGCTGATTTCGGTTTCAATGTCCTATTTACTGAAGTAGATTGCCAAGTGTTTCGTAGAGATAATCATTAAATGGTCTTTACCAGTGTGCGTAGAGGTGATCTATACATTGTTGATTTCACTAAAAAGGCTCAACCTATAACTTGCTTTGTTGCTAAATCCTCTAAAGGTTGGTTATGGCATAGACGATTAGGTCATGTTGGTATGCGAAACCTTGACAAGCTTATTAAAGGAAATCATATCCTTGGAGTTAACAATGTCATATTTGATAAGGATAGACTTTGCAGCGCTTGCCAGGCAGGTAAACAGGTTGGAGGAAGGCATCCCGTGAAGAACATCATGACCACAAGGAGGCCACTCGAGCTACTTCACATGGATCTTTTTGGTCCCAACGCCTACAAAAGTCTCAGTGGAAATTCTTTTGGTCTAGTTATAGTTGATGATTTTTCAAGATTTACGTGGGTGTTCTTTCTCGATGATAAATCGCAGGTTCAAAAGATCTTCAAAAGTTTCGCTAGGAAGGCCCAAAATCAATTTGAAGTGAAGATCAAGAAGGTTCGCAGCGACAACGGAACGGAGTTCAAGAACACAAATGTGGACACCTTTCTTGACGAAGAAGGGATTTCACATGAGTTCTCGGCTACATACACACCTCAACAAAATGGAGTTGTTGATAGGAAGAACCGGACGCTCATCGAAATGGCAAGAATGATGCTTGATGAGTACAAGACGCCAAAGCACTTTTGGGCGGAAGCGGTTGAGACAGCTTGTCATGCAACAAATCACTTGTGTCTTCACAAGCTACTCGGCAAGACGGCATACGAGCTCCTCACCAGTAACAAACCCCAAGTTGGATACTTTCGAGTATTCGGCTCAAAGTGCTACATTCTTGATAAGCATCATCATTCTAAATTTGCTCCTAAGTCTCATGAAGGTTTCCTACTTGGTTATGGCTCAAACTCTCACACATACCGTGTCTACAACAATTTCACCCGAAAGGTTGAAGAAACGGTAGATGTGAAGTTTGATGAATCTAACGGCTCGCAAGTAGAGCAATTGCCAATTGATGTAGGAGACAAAGACCCCTCGGAAGCAATCCAAGACTTGTCTATTGGCAGATTCGTCCAATGGAAGTGAAGGAGAGTACCTCATCTGTCCAAGTGGAAGCTTCTACCTCACGACAAGGTGAACCAAGGGTTGATACGGAAGCATCCACAAGTGGGACACACCAAGATGAAGAAAACGAGGAAGTGCGCCAAGAGGAACGTCAACCAACCTCCTTCTCCACCACGACAAGAGAACGACAACACCAACAATGAAGAAGGCCCAGAAGAAGAACAAGATGAAGAAGATGTTCAACCAATACCCAAGCAAAAGCTTTCACGAGTTCGAGCAAGAATTGCTAAAGACCATCCCGTCGAGCAAATCTACAATGATATCCAAACCGGGAGAATCACTCGCTCTAAAACTCGTTTAGCAAACTTTTGTGAACACTATTCATTCATCTCTAGCATTGAACCTATGAAGAAGAAGCATTGGAAGATCCGGATTGGATAAACGCCATGCATGAAGAGCTACACAACTTTGAGAGAAATCAAGTTTGGACATTGGTTGAGAAGCCCGACAACAACCACAACATCATCGGTACCAAATGGGTGTTTCGCAACAAGCAAGATGAAGATGGACAAGTAGTTCGCAACAAAGCACGTCTCGTCGCCCAAGGCTACACACAAGTCGAAGGTATGGACTATGGTGAGACTTATGCTCCCGTTGCTAGACTTGAGTCCATTCGCATATTACTTGCCTATGCTAATCACCATGATATCACCTTGTACCAAATGGACATTAAAAGTGCTTTTCTAAATGGTGAAATAGAGGAGGAAGTTTATGTTAAACAACCTCCCGGATTTGTTAATCCTAAGAAACCTAATCATGTTTACAAACTTCACAAAGCTCTTTATGGTCTTAAACAAGCTCCTAGAGCGTGGTATAAATGCTTGACCAAGTTCCTTATTGAAAAGGGCTTTGAAATTGGAACAATTGATTCTACTCTTTTTACTAAGGGGGTCAATGGAGAACTATTTGTGTGCCAAATCTATGTTGATGATATTATATTTGGTTCTACTAACCCTCATTTTAGTGAAAAGTTTGGGAAGCTAATGTCGGAGAAGTTTGAGATGTCTATGATGAGTGAACTCAAATTCTTTCTTGGTTTGCAAATCAAGCAAACTAAGGAAGGTACCTTTATCTCTCAAATGAAGTATACCAAGGACTTATTCAAGAAGTTCAATATGCAAGAATGCAAAGGTATGACTACACCCATGCCTACTAGTGGACATCTTGATTTGACAAAAGACGGTGAACCGGTCGATCAAAAGGTTTATCGCTCTATGATTGGTTCATTGTTATATCTATGTGCTTCACGTCCCGATATCATGCTAAGTGTGTGCATGTGTGCACGATATCAAGCTGCTCCTAAAGAATGTCATCTTAAGGCCGTGAAAAGGATAGTGAGATACTTAATCCATACACCAAATTTTGGCATTTGGTATCCTAAGAGGGCCTCTTTCGATCTTGTTGGCTACTCCGACTCGGACTATGCCAGTGACAAGGTTGATAGAAAGTCCACTTCGGGTACTTGTCAATTTCTTGGTAGATCTCTTGTGTCTTGGTCTTCCAAGAATGAAAACTCGGTATCCTTATCCACCGCCGAAGCGGAATACATTGCCGCTGGTTCATGTTGTGCTCAATTACTTTGTATGACCCAAACTCTTAAATATTATGGGATATATGTGAAACATGTTCCATTACTTTGTGACAATGAGAGTGCTATCAAGATTGCTCATAATCCCATTCAACATTCTCGAACTAAGCATATTGAAGTTCGTCATCATTTCATTCGAGATCATGTTGCTAAGGGTGACATTAATCTTAAGCATGTTCGCACCGAAAAGCAATTAGCGGATATATTCACTAAACCACTTGATGAGAAAGTGTTTTGCAGGTTAAGAGGTGAATTGAACATCATTGATGCTTCAAACTTGGAGTAGGAACTCCATTGGATACATGCAAGACACAAGCTTATGACTAATCCTTGATATTTCTCTTATGATGAAAATCTTATGTCTTGGATATATTTGCATCTTGCATGTTATCTAACCCTTGTAGGTACTTGGATGCATCGAATTCCATGAGATTGCAACTCACTCACATCTTGAGCAATCTCTATATCACCAAGTCTCTACACAATGGTGGTTGAAGACAAGGAAGCACAGAACCATTCAAACATATCCTTTCACAAATTCTATGTAGGGTTTCATGATTGTCATTTTGGATACACAAGTGCTCTTCCTTGCAAAACCTAACCCATGTAGGTAGATGAACTCAAATTCCAAGTGGTGCTCCCAACTCTTGATGGGCTACATCAACTTTGAGAAACTCACACAAGTTCAACTACATGATCACGATCAACACCACCACCCAAGGTATGTTATTCCATCTTAGAGAAGCTTTACTCCAAGTCATGAGTCAAAGCAACTCGACAGGATGTGAATACATCAAGATGCTTAAACGAAAAAATGGTAACCCCATTTTGAGCTTAGACGATGAGTATGACCTATGATCAAGTGATCTCACTTGACTCCTACGTCAATATACTCTAACATAGGTGACTTTGTCGCCGACCAATTCTAGATGAAGTTCTCTTGAGTTATTTTTGTGCTCTTGCATTTGTCTCATGCATATTTGTTTCCCCTTTCAAAAAGAACTTCATCTAGATTTCTTTTCTTTTCTATTCGTTCTGCATTCCCTGCATCCAATTAATTGCAAATCTTTTAGTTAATTCCTTGAAAATCCTTGTGAGATCTTACTTGTCTAGTGAGCTGAGGTGACAAGTGTTTTCTCTGTGATGAACTCGGTCTCACTGGTTTGATGCTTTCAGTCCAACCGAATTCTTTCGGTGCAACCGAAGCATACCACTCGGTGCCACCGATTTCACTATAGGAAAGACATTTTGCCATTTATTCCTGCATTACTTTTGATCCAGCTCCACTCAATGAATCTTGTCCTCTACAAGCATCACATTTTTATCAGTGCTTTGTGCTGTGACTCAAGGACCATACCCATGCATGTCACATTCCAGAAGGCCCTTCTTGGAAATTGATGTCAAAGGGGGAGAGAGAGATCACATCAAAGCTTATCACTTCAAGAGGGGGAGAGAGATATCTCCAGGGGAGAGAATACTCAAGAAGAGAGTAATCTTCAAGGATCCCAGATGCTTGGTGTTCAAGAGGAGAGATGCCACATGCCTTCTTGAGGGGAAAAACATGTTCATATGTGCTTATTTGCATTAGCTCTGTTCATTTGTTTCTATGAGCTCTGATCTTTTTGCTCTGACTTTCTGTTCCCTATCTTCTCCCAGTATCCCATGCTAGATTCAGGGGGAGCAAGATATCTAAGGGAAAGAAATTCTTTAAATTCATTGCACATCTTTACCTTTGGGGACATGTCTATATTCAATGTGGTACTCAGTACTCACTCTTTACATGTCATCCCAGTCTTGGTACTCTTGTGGTTTCTTTTGTTTGCTTTGGCCAGTAGGTGTATCTGTGTTATCTAACCTTCTTTTCACAGGTTCATTCCATCCAAGCCAACTCAAGACCACAAGGTAAGTCTATGCATCACAATCATGCGTATGAGTAATTCTTCCTGATGTACATACTGTTTGCAAGAAGGACTCATGAGCATGAAGGTACATTTCTCATACTCACATCATTTGCTTTGATGCATACAGCCAAGATACATGTAACACACTGCTTATTCTATCATGTTTATTCATTCACATGCTTCTATATTCCATATTCACATGATTGCATACATGTAGGGGGAGTGAGGGAGTCCTAGATTAGGGGGTGTCCGGATGGCCGGACTATCACCGTTGGCCGGACTCCTAGACTATGAAGATACAAGATTGAAGACTCCGTCCCGTGTCCGGATGGGACTTTCCTTGGCGTGGAAGGCAAGCTTGGCAATGCGGATATGTAGATCTCCTACCATTGTAACCGACTCTGTGTAACCCTAGCCCTCTCCGGTGTCTATATAAACCGGAGGGTTTTAGTCCGTAGAACGAACAACAATCATACCATAGGCTAGCTTCTAGGGTTTAGCCTCTTTGATCTCGTGGTAGATCCACTCTTGTACTACCCATATCATCAATATTAATCAAGCAGGAGTAGGGTTTTACCTCCATCGAGAGGGCCCGAACCTGGGTAAAAACATCGTGTCCCTTGTCTCCTGTTACCATCCGCCTAGACGCACAGTTCGGGACCCCCTACCCGAGATCCATCGGTTTTGACACCGACATTGGTGCTTTCATTGAGAGTTCCTCTGTGTCGTCACCTTTAGGCCCGATGTCTCCTTCGATCATCAACAGCGATGCGGTCCAGGGTGAGACTTTTCTCCCCGGACAGATCTTCATATTCGGCGGCTTTGCACTGCGGGCCAATTCACTTGGCCATCTGGAGTAGATCGAAAGCTATGCCCCTGGCCATCAGGTCAGATTTGGGAGTTTGAACTACACGGCTGACATCCGCGGAGACTTGATCTTCGACGGATTCGAGCCACAGCCAAGCGCGCCGCACTGTCTTGATGGGTATGATCTAGCTCTGTCGCCGAACAGTACCATGGAGGCCGCACCAGCATCCGCTCCGACCCCTAGTTCGGAGCCGACTTCGCCGGTTGAGGACGAGTGGCTGGACACCGCCTTGGGGGCTATGATCTCTATGGCGATTGAGCCGAACACCATCCCTGTCCTTCACAGAGCCCGTTACTCCGAGGTGCCGGACTCCTCTCCGGACTCCGAACCTCCCGCGCCCCTGCCTATCAAATCCGATTGGGCGCCGGTTATGGAGTTCACTGCCGCGGACATCTTTCAGCACTCGCTCTTTGGCGACATCCTGAATTCACTAAAGTCTCTCTCTTTATCAGGAGAGCCCTGGCCGGACTATGGTCAGGAAGGTTGGGATGCGGACGACGAAGAAATTCAACGCCCACCCACCACCCACTTTGTAGCCACTGTCGATGATTTAACCGACATGCTCGACTTCGACTCCGACGACATCGACGGTATGGACGACGATGCAGGAGACAACCAAGAACCAGCACCTATAGGGTGTTGGACAGCCACCCCATCTCACGATGTATACATGGTGGATACACCAAAAGGAAGTGACGACGAGGAACAACGGGACGCTACGAAGGATAAATCCCTCGAAAAGCAGTCAAGACAGCGACGAAAGCGCCGCACAAAGTCCCGCCTCAACAAAGACGGCGGCCATACAGACCCAGCCATAGAGCAGGTCGCACCAGTGCACGATGAACATGCCATCGAACAACCGTCCGAACAGGACAACTTGGATAAACAATCCGCCCCCGACGAAGATGACAGTCCGGACGATCTCACACCGGATAAGTTGTTAGAGCAGAAGAACCTCCACAAAAGGCTCGTCACAACTGTGCGTAGCCTGAAAAAGCAGAAGCAGAAGCTCAAAACAGCAGAAGATGCACTCAAAATCAGATGGAGCAAAGTATTCAACACCGCAGACAAATACGGCGACAGTCGCCAAACAAAGAGCTACCCAAAACGCAAACTACTGCCTGAATTCGATGAGGAGGCCTTAGAGCCCCCGCAATCAAAGAACAAAGAGGCCGCCCGGTCGGATAGACGACCACATGACAAGCACAGAGCGGCAAGCAGCGCCGCACATAAGCCGGTGCGCGATCCGCCTAAGGATTCACATCAAAAGGATGGCCCAGTTAGGTCCATCTACGGGCCAAGAAAGCAAGCTCTTCTAAGCAATGCAACACGCCAATTATCCGGACATCACGGCACACCCAAATATAGGGGTGCCGCACATCCCCTATGTTTCACCGATGAGGTGCTGGATCACGAATTTCTAGCGGGATTTAAACCCATAAACATAGAGGCATACGACGGAACAACAGACCCGGGAGTCTGGATTGAGGATTACATCCTCCACATACACATGGCTAGAGGATATGATCTCCACGCCATAAAATACTTACCCCTCAAGCTCAAAGGGCCAGCACGACACTGGCTTAAAATCCTCCCTGAAAATACCGTTGGAAGTTGGGAAGAGCTCGAGGATGCTTTTTGGGCAAATTTTCAAGGGACTTATGTCCGCCCTCTGGATGCAGACGATTTAAGTCACATAACTCAACAACCCGGAGAGTTAGCCTGCAAATTCTGGAACAGGTTCCTCACCAAAAAGAACCAAATAGTCGACTATCCGGACGCCGAAGCCTTAGCAGCTTTTAGACACAACGTCCGGGGCGAATGGCTCGCCAGGCACCTTGGCCAGGAAAAGCCAAGAACAATGGCCGCACTAACAAGCCTCATGACCCGCTTTTGCACGGGAGAGGATAGTTGGCTGGCAAGATGTAGTACCAGCGACCCAAGTACATCCGAAGTCAGAGATGGAAATGGGAAAACACGACGCAGCAAGGACCAGCACCGGACAAGGGGAAACAGCCCGAAGAGCACGGCGGTCAACGCCGGATTCAAAAGCTCTCGGCAGAATCATAAAAAACTGCCCCTCAAGGATAACAGCCACGAGCTATCCAACCTAAACAAAATCTTGGACAAAATATGCCAAATCCACAGTACCCCCGGGAAGCCTGCAAACCATACCCACAGAGATTGTTGGGTCTTCAAGCAGTCCAGCAAACTCAATGCCGAACACAAGGGGCTCGACACACCAAGCGAGGACGATGACGAACCCCACAAGCAGAGCACCGAAAAACAAAAGAATTTACCACAAGAAGTCAAAATAGTAAACTCACTTCAAGTGACAAAAGGGAAAATCAGAGCGGCGCCCATAGAAATACGCGCCGCACGGCCTATCCCGGTGGAGTCCCGACATTGGTTGTCAAAACCAATCACCTTTGATCATCAGGATTACTCCGGAAGTATCCGGAACGCAGGATGGACTGCCCTAATATTAGATCCTATAATCGACGGACTCCAATTCAGAGAAGTCCTAATGGACGGCGGTAGTGATCTAAACCTGCTATATCAGGACACAATCCGCAAAATGGGGATAGACCCAACCAAAATTCGCCACAGCAACACCTCCTTCAAGGGGATAATGCCAGGCCTATATGCCCATTGTACGGGCTCCCTACTGCTTGAAGTTGTGTTCGGCTCATCCGACAACTTCCGCCGCGAAAAGTTAACCTTCCACATTGCCCCATTCAAAAGTAGCTATCAAGAACTATTGGGACGTGAAGCTTTCGCCCGCTTTAACACAATACCGCATTATGCATCTCTTACACTCAAAATGCCCGATCCACGCGGCATCATCTCATTAAAGGGAAATATCAAGTGTTACTCGAGCACAGAAGAACGTGAGACTGCCTGGACAGTCACACACTAATCCGGCTCCGCTAAACCAAGCACCTGAACAGGTCATTCGACCCCGGACACGGCTAGATGAGTCCGGCGTAAACATATAAAGGACTGCTAGCAGCACACCCCCGTACAAGGGGCTGCATGCATGTACAACAAGAGACAATAAAGCTCAATTTTATTCGCTTTTCGAATCGTACTCTGTTTATTTAACATAAAGTACATTTTTCGCACAACCTTTCTTCAACTAAGTTCTTCTCTTTTATAGATGAACACCGTGCTACACCCGTCCAGGATACGGCACAACGGAGACACAGGCGCAGACGTGCAGTAGGGACCCGTTGCAAGGATTCTTTTCAGATTAAGACCCTGCGTAAACCTTTTTTAATGTCTCTTGTCGATACACATCCCCCGGTTTCTTGCTATAACCGAGGAGGAGGCTGGCGTTTTGGCATCGGCCGCGTCAGAAATTTTTGCGCGTACCTGGACACTAGGGGCTTAGGGCATTGTTCTGCCCGTTTTCATAAAGACAGAATACCTTAGGGAGTGTTCGGCGTCTCGAGTTAGGCCTTATATGCATCATCTCCGAATCATGTCTTTGGTCAAATGTTGGGTTTACCCGGCTCCTGTGTTTTGCTGCCTTACGTTCCGCTCTATCGGCTAACGCGGCACCAAGAGAACTACTGCGATTGTGCCCCGATTCGGCCTGGTGAGCACCTCAGTAGAGAAAGCCGAAAACTGACTGTCATGATATAGCGTGAGACTGGTCAACCACTCGATGACCCACCGGAATGTTTAGAATTCCTTCGCATTAACGAAGGACCGTTTCCCGGTCAGGCACATACGCGTCTCGAATTCGGAGAGCGCGGTGCCCCTAGGGGCTATGTAGTAGCCCCACCATCGAACTCCTATGGCTAAGTGAAAGTGATAAAGCATTATAGTCCGATTGCCCAGTTTGCTACGCTATCACCTCCTTCACAGGACCAAGACGTTGGATTAAGTGTGAAAATGCGCTTTTTTTGCAAACACCCCCGCACTATGTGCGTGGGGGCTGAAGCCAAAGATTGCCATCTTTCAGGTTATATACACATATACATTAACGGCCGCACAGGAGGTATTTCAATACTTGAACGCACAAGTATAAAAAGCCCTTATATTATATTGAAACATCGTTTCACAAATCATACATGTCATTAGAACATAATATCCTTCGAGCAGTGCGTCTCTATTAAACGAGCACCCTGCAGGACTTTCTCAAAATAGTGCTCAGCGGGTACTCGGCTTCTGTCTGAATCCTGGGATGCAATGTCGGTGGCCTTCATCTCCGCCCAGCATGTCTTGACACGGGCAAGAGCCATCCGCGCACCCTCTATGCATGCTGACCGCTTCATTGCACCAATATGCGGCACCGCACCAAGGAACTCCTGCACCAAGCCAAAATAACTCTTCGGCTCGGGCTTGCTCGGCCACAAATGAGTCACGACATCCTTCATGGCAAGTCCGGACAACCTATTCAGCTCAGCCCATTCGGCCAAATGATCGATCAATGGAAGCGGACGCTCTGGACTATGGAACTGCGACCAAAAAAGCTCTTCCATTCCGTGATCCTTTTGGCCTTGGAAGTGTGCGACCGCGTCTGCGGCACTCGCCGCCAAATCCAGATAAGCATCCTCCGCACCCCACAGCTGGCCTAACTGAGCATACTTAGGATCCGTAAATTTCCTCCGCAGCAGAAAAGGCTTTCCAGCCGTAATATCTTCGGCCTGACGCAGCTCCTCTTTCATAGCTCTCATCGCAGAGCGAGCATCCTTGGCCTCAGTAGTGGCCTTTCTCAGGTCCTCTTGTTCCACTCGCCCTTCTTTTTCAAGAAGCTCGCAACGGTCGGTAGCATTCTTCAACTTTACGGCCATCTCGGCCATTTCTTTCTTGCTTCGGCAGTGAGCAGCCTGTTCGGCTCTCAGCTCTTTGGTCGCTTTTAAGGCAGCCGCATCACTTTTTCGGTCTTGCTCCTTGGCTCGGGCGAGCTCCGCCCGAAGGTTCTCCATGGCAGTGGCACCATCTGCGTCAAGCATACATGTTGTAAGGCACAGACATTAAGCTACCTTACCGGGTGTACGCGGAGAAGCTGCATACCTTGTGACTCGTCAAGCCGCTTATTGACAAGCGCGATGTCAGAATCCGCCATGTCAAGTTGCCGCTTTAGTTCGGCAAATTCATCAGTCCGGCTTGCCACCGGGCGCTTCGCCACCTACATAGGAAGAGCGCATATTATATCTGGGATTATGATCCTTGGCGCGCTGTCATTTTTGACAGCACACCGAGTCTCAGGGGCTACTATCTATACAGGGCGCATTCTATATGCAAAACTGTCAGAAGGTACATCATTTTGCGTACCTCAAAACCCGTCAGTAAACTTATGACGGCTTCATGCAATCCACTTTCAGTGGATAAAATCCTTTCAATCACCGTACCCATTAGCGCACGGTGATCTTCCGAGATAGACGCTCGCCCGAGCAGATCTTTCAACTCCTCCGACCGTACACCGGTCGGAGCCGGACTTGTCCGATGGCCTTTTTCGAAGGCCAGACGCGGAGGGCTTTGAGGGGACCTACGACTGCTTTCGGGCCCTGCCGGATTCAGAGAAACCCTCCGTGACGACACCTCAGGGTCGTCCGCCTCGCATGACGGTTCGGCGAGCGGAGGCGTTTCGCTCTCCATCATCTCCGGATCAAGATCCCGCGAAGGCGAGCTCTGCTGAGAAGGGCTGAGATCCGAACTACAAGAAAAAATTTCGGTTACCTTCAGAATAAAACAAGAAAATGCCCCTCTTTACTTACGGCTCGCTGGAGGGCTGATCTCCTTGGGGAAATTGTGCGGCCGGGGCATCTCCCGGCGCAGGACCCTCTGGCGAAGATTTCTTCCCCCGCTTCAAGGCCTTGGTCTCCGGATCTTTAGAAGTTGTCCTCTTCTCCCCTTGGAGGGAGGGATTCTCGATCCCTCCTTTCTTAATAAACTCCTTCGCGGAGGTAGTAGCTCCCTTGTTCCTCCCTTCGCCTTCTTCAAAAGGCGCAGCCTCTAGCATCCTGGTTAACACAGGATCCGGCGCGATCTCAGGGAGGGGGGTCGGACACCGGATCAGTTTTGCTTTCGCTATCCACTCCTGTTCAAGGGACGGCTCTTTTAAAGGCAAGCTTATGATAGATATACGGATAGCATGTTCGGGTACAGGACTACTTACTTGAGTATCCGGGCGATTGCAGCTCAGACCTGCGTCCTCGGTCAAATCCGGACACATTGCTTGTGATCCGAAGAACAGTTGGTACATCTCCACGGGCGTTGCACCTATAAAATGTTGGAGAGCTCATGGTCCCTCCGGATTGAACTCCCACAGGCGGAGGGGGCAACGTTTGCAGGGCGGGGTGCGACGAATCAGCATGACCTGTGCTACTACGACCAGATCTCTCTCTCTCTCTAGGAGATCTCGAATACGGCCCTGCAACATGGGCACGTCCTTGGACGGCCCCCAGTCGAGCCCTTTATAGACCCATGATGCCAGCCGCGGCGGAGGACCCGAGCGAAAGGCAGGTGGCGCCACCCATTTGGTGCCCCTGGGAGCTGTGATATAAAACCACTCTTGTTGCCACAGACTGAGCTCCTCTTGAAAAGAGCCCTCGGGCCATGGAGCGTCAATACTCTTGCTTATAACAGCCCCTCCGCACTCTTCCTGCTGCCCCTTGATCATATTCGGTTCCACTTTGAAGGTTTTAAGCCACAACCCAAAGTGAGGGGTAATGCGGAGGAAGGCTTCACATACGACAATGAACGATGAGATGTGGAGGATGGACTCCGGATCCAAGTCATGAAATTCCAACCCATAATAAAACATGAGCCCCCTCACGAAGGGGTCCGTCGGGAAGCCTAACCCCCGAAGGAAGTGAGATACGAACACCACACTCTCACCGGGCTTGGGAGTGGGAATAACCTGCCCTTGGGCAGGTAGCCTGTGCGAAATTTCGCCGGTTAGATACCGGACGTCTCTCAGCTTTAGCACGTCTTCTTCCGTGACGGAGGAAGGCATCCACCGGCCTTGCAGGTCGGAGCCGGGCATCTTCGGAGGTCCGAAGCGCCTGAATCTACAGCTTTGGGTGTTGGAACTCGAGGCAAGGGGCGGATTCGATGGAGATTGAAAGAAAGGAGCGGGCCTTGGTCTCGTTATAAAGAGGTTGAATACCAAGAGCCCTCCCCGTGACCGTTCGGGACTCGCCTTTGATAGAGGAGGCGTGCCAACGGGCACGACTAGGTTACCCACACCCATATTAATGAGAATCCCGGAATAAGGGGACACGATCTCTGCTTTGACAAGACGTGCCAAAGAAACCGCCTCGCTAAACACGCTGAGGTGGGACAGTAAAAACGATTTGAATAAAGGCCTGGCCGTGGTGTGATGTCACGCCACGGAATACGTCAGCAGATTGAACTTGTATAAATGTTATTCTCTCTACGGTGGTATGTGGAACTTATTTTGCAGAGCCGGACACTATCCTTGTGTTCAAAATCTTCTATGAAGTATTCGGAGGAGGAACCCGCCTTGCAATGCCGAAGACAATATGCGCGCCGGACTCGTCGTCATTGAAGCCTGGTTCAGGGGCTACTGAGGGAGTCCTGGATTAGGGGGTGTCCGGATGGCCGGACTATCACCGTTGGCCGGACTCCTAGACTATGAAGATACAAGATTGAAGACTCCGTCTCGTGTCCGGATGGGACTTTCCTTGGCATGGAAGGCAAGCTTGGCAATGCGGATATGTAGATGTCCTACCATTATAACCGACTCTGTGTAACCCTACCCCTCTCCGGTGTCTATATAAACCGGAGGGCTTTAGTCCATAGGACGAAGAACAATCATACCATAGGCTAGCTTCTAGGGTTTAGCCTCTTTGATCTCGTGGTAGATCTACTCTTGTACTACCCATATCATCAATATTAATCAAGCAGGAGTAGGGTTTTACCTCCATCGAGAGGGCCCGAACCTGGGTAAAAACATCGTGTCCCTTGTCTCCTGTTACCATCCGCCTACACGCACAGTTCGGGACCCCCTACCCGAGATCCGCCGGTTTTGACACCGACAGGGAATCTATGCATGTTACATGTCTTTCCAAAGCTTTACTTGTTATACTTTATATCTTTATCTAAGGCTTTGATGTATGTTGTCATCAATTACCAAAAAGGGGGAGATTGAAAGCACAAGTGCTCCCTGGGTGGTTTTGGTAATTAATGTCAACATATCTCTTGTTGGACTAACACTTTTACCTAGTATGTTTCAGACAAGTTCAACAATGGAGTGGCATGGACTAAAGGATGTGGAACCCCTTCAAGATGCTAAGAACAAAGGATTGGCTCAAGCTCCAAGATCAAGACTCTGCATTTTCTATTTTAGTGATCCAAGATCACATTGGGTCTATAGGAAAAGCCAATACTATCAAGAGGGGATGAGGTGTTGCTTAATGGCTTGCTTGCTCAAAGTGCTTAGTGATATGCTCCAAATCCCTCAAGTACCTTCCCACATCCACATATGTCCTAAACCAAAAGTCTAACTCGGCCCCATCGATTCTTTCTATCCGGCGCCACCGACTTCAGATGTCTTAGCCACTGCCACAAACCCTAGGCAAATCGGTCTCACCGATAGGTATCTCGGTCTCACCGAGATGGGATTGTAATCTCTCTGTGTATGTCCATTACCAAAATCGGTCTCACCGAGTTCGAGCAATCGGTACTACCGAGATTACAATGCAAACTCTCTGGTTAGCTTATTACCAAAATCGGTCCCACCGAGTTTGTGTAATCGGTCTCACCGAGTTTGCCTGACCAACTCTCTAGTTAGCTTATTACCAAAATCGGTCTCACCGAGTTTGTGTAATCGGTCCTCACCGAGATTACGTTATACCCTAACCCTAACCATATTGGTCCTACCGAGTTGCATGTCGGTCCCACCGAAAATCCTAACGGTCACTAGATTTGCTGAATCGGTCTGACCGAGTTTACCAATTCGGTCCCACCGAGTTTGGCAAGTTGTGTGTAACGGTTAGATTTTGTGTGGAGGCTATATATACCCCTCCACCTCCTCTTCATTCGTGGTGAGAGCCATCAGAACGAATCTACACTTCCAGCATCCATTTTTTGAGAGAGAACCACCTACTCATGTGTTGAGGCCAAGATATTCCATTCCTACCATATGAATCTTGATCTCTAGCCACTCAAATCTTCTTTCCACCAAATCCAAATCTTGTGAGAGAGATTTGAGTGTTGGGGAGACTATCATTTGAAGCACAAGAGCAAGGAGTTCATCATCAACACACCATTTGTTACTTCTTGGAGAGTGGTGTCTCCTAGATTGGCTAGGTGTCACTTGGGAGCCTCCGACAAGATTGTGGAGTTGAACCAAGGAGTTTGTAAGCGCAAGGAAATCGCCTACTTCGTGAAGATCTACCGCTAGTGAGGCAAGTCCTTCGTGGGCGACGACCATGGTAGGATAGACAAGGTTGCTTCTTCATGGACCCTTCGTGGGTGGAGCCCTCCGTGGACTCGCGCAACCGTTACCCTCGTGGGTTGAAGTCTCCATCAACGTGGATGTACGATAGCACCACCTATCGGAACCACGGCTCAAAAATCACAGTGTCTCCAAATTGCATTTGAATCCTCCAAACCCTTCCCTTTAAATTCTTGCAAGTTGCATGCTTTACTTTCCGCTGCTCATATACTCTTTGCATGCTTCCTTGTTATGTATTGTGAGTGTTAAACTTGTGGCTAAACTCCGCTTAAACTTAAAGAAGTTAAAAACTGCAACTTTTGGTACTTAGTGTCTAATCACCCCCCCCCCTCTAGACACCTCTTCTCGATCCTTTCAGGAAGGCTTCCACTTGGCTTCGAGGGCACTCCTCCCTCCTTGGCCGCCGCCCCCAGCCATGGGAGGGGGGATAGGGCTGGCACACACCTCCATCACCCCTATATATAGTGGGGAGGCCTAGGGGCAGCCAACCCTTCCACGCTTGCCCCGTCTTCCTCCCGTTACTCCTCCTCCATGTTCCGTGAGCGCCTGGCTAAGCCCTGTCGGAATTCCGCTGCCACCACCACGCCGTCGTGTTGGTTCAGATCTTATCTACTCCCTCTCCCTCACTTGATGGATCACGAAGGAGAGGACGCCGTCGAGCTATACGTGTGCTAATCTCGAAGGTGTCGTCCATTCCGCACTAGATCGTGATTGGATCATGAACAGTACGACTACATCAACCGCGTTATGGCGCTAACGCTTTCGGTCTTCAAGGGTATGTAGATACACTCCCCTCTCATTATTTTGCATCTCCTAGATTGGATCTTGCGTATTTTGTAGGAATTTTTTTGATTTTCATGCTTCATTCCCCATCAGGATATCGATACACCCTTCAAGAAGGGGAGAGGCTCGGAGCGTCGTCGGCATCATGGCTGTCACATTGGTCAAGGGATTTGCCCAGTCCAGAGCCCCATGCCTCCAAACCGCCCCAACTAGCCACCAATTCCGGCGATTGGAGTTCACCGACATCCCTGCCCGACGGGGCAGGGAGAGGAGCGAGGACATGGCCACCATCTTTTGAGAACCACGTCTGTCGTCGTCTCGTTGCACAAGCAGCCAAGAACAACGCCCTGCATCGTCAGGAGCCACTCCATCCGCTAGGAAGGAGACACCCTCAGTGGCAGTGGTCACCGCCACAAGACAAATCGCTCCACGCGCTCCACACCACCTGACAACACTGCCCGCAGCACGGTGGGATCCCAATCGAGGAGAACACGACCGATCCCTCTACACCGTCGCCGTGGGGCTGCACCGCCTGTCGTGGTTCTAAGCCTGACAGTAGAGTGGGGGGTAGGTATGGAGAGGCAAGGTCCTAGCTATGGAGAGGTTGTAAAACACAAGGGATGTACGAGTTCAGGCCCTTCTCGGGAGAAGTAATAGCCCTACGTCTCGGAGCCCGGAGGCGGTCGTGGATTATGAATATATGAATTACAAGGTGCCGAACCCCTCTACCTGTGGAGGGGGGTGGCTTATATAGAGTGCGCCAGGACCCTAGCCAGCCCACGTAGGAGAGGATGTAAGGTGAGTTAAGTCCGGGGCGTTAGTGGTAACGCCCCACATAAAGTGTCTTTACTATAATAAAGTCTACTTAATTACAGGCCGTTGCAGTGCAGAGTGCCTCTTGACCTTCTGGTGGTCGAGTGAGTCTTCATGGTCGAGTCCTTCAAGTCAGTCGAGTGAGTCCCTCGTTGGTCGACTGGAAGGCGACCTCTTCTAAGGGTGTCCTTGGGCAAGGTACTTAGATCAGGTCCATGACCCTACCCTAGGTACATGACCCCATCATTAGCCCCCGAATGGATTGAGGCTTCAAGTGAGGAAGGAGTTGATGTTGTTTCCGATTAACCTTTGCACACTGGTCGTTCGTTGTTCTGGTCCAAAGAATCTCTTCGTCGATAGTGAGCAACTTGTCTTCAGTCGACTCGATCCATTCTCTTCTTTCGTCGAGTGATCTTTCGGGCTTCGACGATCCCCGAGCGACGGATCGCGGGAAACCCCGCGTCTGACAGACTGATCTGCTGTTCGCGGATTCCGCGGGATGCGAAATTTGGGGACGCGCGCGAAGCGGAGCGGACCACGGCGTTCGGATGGGACGGGACATAGACGCCTCGATCTCTGCGCCGCTTTCTTCGCCACGTATCCCGTCTGCATAACTGTTCCTGGATATGATTAGATCGACCGGGCCCACCTGTCATCCACTCGGAAGGGACCTTATAAATGCGCCCGGCGAGGATTTTTGTACTGTGCCTCAGCATTCTCTCTCTCTCTGCTTCCTTCGTCCCCGTCCAGAGCGCTCGCTCTCGCCCCCGCACAACTTCCCCTCGCGCATCTCGCCGGCAACCATGGCCAAGGAGAAGACGGCGGCGCTAGAACGTGCAAAGAAGGCGTCGGCGTCGGAGAAGGCGAAGGGGAGATCTACCAGCCGCGGCGGGTCTTCGTCCAGATCCCGCCTGCCGAAGGGCTGGGTCCAAGGAGACTGGATGCAGTCGACCATCACAGAAAAAGATCTCCTCGACATGGCCAACGAGGGCTTGATCCCTCATGGAGCTGCGAGGCTTCCGGGGAAGGAGTGGCAGGCCCAGCCAGAAGAGGGTGAGTGCGTGCTCTTGGCCACCCATGTTGATCGTGGATTTTCTTTGCTGCCGAGTATTTTCTTCCGTGGCTTCTTGAACTTCTTTGGAGCGCAGCTCCACCACTTTACCCCAAATTCTATTGCCTATCTTGCCGCGTTCGTGTCCATGTGTGAGGGTTTCCTGGGCTGTCGACCGCACTGGGGTTTGTTCAAGCATATATTCACGTGTCGCTCTCAGACCGTGAAGAAGGCGAGCCCAGGCGATGAAAGAACCCGAGTCGTCCAAATGTGTGGGGGTCTGGGGATCCAGGTGAGGAATAAGAGCACCTTCCCGCCCATGACCTTTCCCGAGTCAGTCAGAGGCTGGCAGTCGACCTGGTTCTACTGCCAGGACCAGTCGACGCCGGGGCAGTCGAGTGGACTCCCTCAGTTTACCATGGACCGAGTGAACAAGCCCTCCTCTCTGAAGTTGATTCCGGAGGAGAAAGCTGACGTGAAGATGTTGATGGAGCGCGTGGTGCAGTTGGTTCGGGAGGGAGTGACGGGCATGGATCTCCTGGAGGTCTTCCTTAGGCGTCGCATCCAGCCCCTTCAGTTCCGGAGCCATTGCATGTGGTTGTACTGTGGGACTGAAGACGAGACTCGAGTCCATCCAGAAGCAGTCGACGATGTCACTCTGGAAAGATGGATGGTAGCCGTTACCGGAAACAAGGATAACCCACGCGGAGCCAGAAGGATTCCTCCACTCGACCACAACAGCGATCCAAACAAGGTACGCTTGCTCTGCTCTCCACTGTGTTCTTGTCACATTCATTTCTGTTTATCCTGCCGACTGGTCGATTGATCCTTGTCTTGATATCTGCTAGGCCCTCACCGAGCTGTACTCGATGCCCAATGGGGCACAAGCTCCGACTGAGGAGGGTGAGGCGAGTGGGGGCGAGAGCCAGGAAGAGGAGGAATGGGACTCGGACGTTGCTGAGGATGATGATGACGATGATGATGATGACGGTGATGAAGATGACGTTGAAGACGAGGAAGAAGAGGAGGAGGAGGTCGTACCACCGCGTTCAGAAAGGCGGTCGAAGCTTGTCCACGACCCTTCGACTGAACGTGGTAAGGGGGTTGCAACCGCTGCTCAGTCGACCAAACGCCCTCGGACCACCTCTCCAGTGCCGACTGAAAAGGTGCCGAAGCAGCCCAGGGCGGCCCCGTCGAAGCCGATCAAGCTCCTGCCGAAGATGAAGGTGTCCATCCCCACCATATCAGGGTAATCGTGCTGCTTAAGTCTTCTTATTTTTGTGTGAACTTTGTCTCTAGTTGACGCTGAAGTTAGTCGACTGATTCTTGGGAGTTGCAGTGCTGCTACTTCTGAGACCTCAGCCCGGGCTGATGACCATGAGATGGAGGACGCAGCAACTTCAAAACCAGGTACTATATTCTTAACGCCGTTTTTAGTCGACTGACTCGCGATCTCTGATCCTGATTCTTCTCCGTAGCTCCACCCAATGATGTTATCAATCTCCCTGATGATGATGAGGATGAGGAACCGCTGAAGCGCAGAAGGAGTAGGAAAGCGTCCGCCAGCAAGGTGCCCCAGGATGTGACGGCGCCTGAGATTCTGATTGCGGAGGAAGAGAACACCACTCGACACACGGTGTCCTTCGCAGATCCATTGATGAGTGCTCAGCAGCCCTCCCTCTTCACGACGCACCACGTCCCAGAGGACCAAGCTGGCGCGGCGAAGGAGGCGATACGCCAGGCGGGAATCATGATGGAGCAGTTGAAGACCATCCGGGATGTGAGCCAGGCAGCTTATGACGCCAGTTCTGCCCTCCAAAGCAATGTTCAGGTCAGTCGACCTCCGTTTGTTCTGTTGGATATGCTACCAAAAACTTTTCCTTTCCGGAATTTATAGTAGTCACCCACTGGGTGTGTCGATTAAACTCCGTGTTAGCGGGGGCACGCTGAGTGCACCCGCTGGGTGTAGTCCCCAAGGCTAAGGTCGACTGCTGACAGTCGGCCTTAGGCTTTATGATGTCAATCTTTCTGTCAGTCGACTATGTCGACTGGATTTCACAAACCGGTGGGGGCACGCTGAGTGCACCCACTGGGTGTAGTCCCCGAGACTGTGGTCGACTGCTTGCAGTTGATTACAGTCTTAAAGAATACATCTCTCTCTTTTTTTTTGAGGTCGACTGGTCGACTTTATCTTCAACAGGATTAGTGGGGGCATGCTGAGTGCACCCACTGGGTGTAGTCCCCGAGACTACGGTCGAATGCTTGTATTCGGCTGTAGTCTTAGAAACGTGTGATTTTTCCTTTTTCACTCGGAAGTGAATTATATTTGACATTTAGTCGATTGGTTCTTCGCAGAACTCCTGTGATCTTGTGGCTCGCTACTCTGAGCTGGAAAACAAGCACACTCAACTCGAGCTGAGCTTGAAGCTGGTTCAGGATAAGCTGACGAAGGCAAAGGAGGAGACCGAAGGTATGTTTGGTGAGACCCTGACGACTGCTTTTCCCCTTGCTTGTTTCAAAATCTGATCTTGCTGTAACTTGCAGGTAAGGTAAGGGAGGCCCAACAGAAGAAAGACCTCGAACTAGCTGAGAAGATCAAGCTTGCTGACGAGAAGTTAGCTTCAGTCACCAAGCTTGAACAAGACAATACCAATCTGAAAGCTGCTCTTGGGATCGCCAACAAGGAGGTCAGTCGACTAAAAACTGATAAAGCTGCCCTAACCGACCAAGTCAGTAAGTTGACTGGGAAGAAAAATGATCTGGAGGCCTTCCTGAGTGGTCTTGCCAAGAAGCTGTTTCTTATGCTTGAAGGTAAACCTCTATGCTTGGCAAACATTTCCAATCGTGGTTTTTCCATTCGACCATCCCCTTGACTCAGTGATCATCCTTGCAGAATTTTGCCAAAACTTTGAAGAAGAAACTAGCCGGCTGGAGCCAAACCTCGACCCCGTCAATTCTCCGGTGAACGACGAAGTTGCCATGGATGTTTTCCGACTGGAGTCTCGTGTTGCAGCTGTCGTGGACTATCTCGCAAGGCTGAAGGCCGCCACATCTCGCATCGACTCGACGCTCTGGCCTGGGGAGACACTTCAGAATGACCTTGAGTCGCTGATGGCCCGCTTGAACACGATCCCTGGTCGAGTGCAGGAATGGAAGAAGTCCTCGGCTCGGTGTGGTGCAGATGTTGCTCTGTGTCTGGCCCGAGTCCACTGTAAAGATTCGCGAGAAGAGAAGCTGGCGGCCCTTCGGGTGGCCAACACCAAGAAACACGACTTCAGGTCCTTTATGGAAACTTTCCTTGCGGCTGCCACTCGGATCGCCGACGGAATTGACCTTGATGAGTTCGTTGCACCTTCCAGCCCTCCACAGGAGGGGTAAAAAACTTCTTCTGGCTCGACGCTTTAAATTTGCCTCGGTATGCCGAGTGGAATTGTAACCGATAAACCTTAACAGGCTTAACGCCTGAGCACTTTTGGTTCCTTTAGATATCGATTCAAACTTGAATTTGGTGCTTGAATACGATTGCTTTTGGCTCGAAATGTCTTTTGCAGGTTCAAAGCAAGGCGCCTTTACTGCAATCGACTTATTCTTTAGTCCACTTAGGCGAGCACTGGGCTGCGGCTAAGCCTCCGAGTGGAAGCCCGGCTTACCACTCGGTAGGATTTCTATAACTTAGGCGAGCACTGGGCTGCAGCTAAGCCTCCGAGTGAGGGGTTTACTCTTCACTCGGTAGGATTTTGATAACTTAGGCTAGCACTGGGCTGCAGCTAAGCCTCCGAATGAGAGGTTTGCTCTTCGCTCGGTAGGATTTTTATAGCTTAGGCGAGTGCTTGGACTGCAGCTAAGCCTCCGAGTGAGAGGGTTGCTCTTCACTCGGTAGGATTTTTGTAACTTAGGCGAGTGCTTGGACT